>NC_054079.1:24422631-24590857 GCF_017639655.2 Falco naumanni
TAGTATCAGTTAAAATGTTTGGAATAGCTAAAATGGTAACTGCAAAATGTGAACTATGTTTGAAAACCAATCCAGTGATTAAGAAAAAGGTTCAAATGAGTAGACTGAAATCTGGTACAGAACCTGGAGATTATTAGCAAGTAGATTTTTCAGAGTTACCTAAACAAAATGGGTACCGGTACATCCTGGTAAGGGTTAATACTTTTACAGGATGGCCAGAAGCCCTTCCCTGTCGCACCACACAAGCAAAAGAAGTAGTGAAGTGGTTATTGCAAGAAATAATTCTGAGATTTGGAGTTCCTATTGGAATTTCTTCTGACAGAGGTCCACGCTTTGTTGCTGAAGTAGTCCAAAGTGTTAGCAAAGTATTGGGTATTAATTGGGATTTACATGCGTCTTGGAGACCACATCTAGTAGTGGGAAGTGGAAAGGATGAATCAAACTTTGAAACGACAAATAAGTTAAAATTTGTCAAGAAACCAGTCATCAAAGTGGCCTCAGGCACTTTCATTGGCATTATTATGAATCTGGGTACAGCCAAAGAGTGGAACCTCATCAGTCCTTATGAATTATTTCCATATTTTCCATAAAAAAACATTGAGTCTCCAGAACCAAATCTAAACATACATGTAAAAGGAAAACAAGATGTGTATAACTTTTGCTTTCTCTAAGGAAAACTTTGGCTGCAATTCTCGGAGTGCAGTACCTTGGAATAGACCTTTATTCCAGGAAAATTCAGTGCATGATTTCCAACCAGGAGACTATGTCTATGTGAAGACCTGGACCTCCGAACCTTTGCCGGAGCGCTGGAGAGGACCTTTCCAGATACTGTTAACCACTTTTTACAGCTATCAAGATAGCAGAAATCAGATGCTTGGATACATTATATTCGAGTGAAGAAAGCACCTACTCCGTGGAAGATTGTCAATCGTGAACCAGAGACTTTAAAATTGACTTTGAAACATGTCTAATTTTTCATATCAGGTTATGATTATTTTTCTGGATTTTATTCTTGGTCGGTAGTGTTGGTGGGATCATGGGCTGACTTGGTGGACAGGACACAAAGACAAGTAGAAACAGAACAAGTGATTGAAATTCCCAAACAAATGGCTGAGGAAAATTTGATGGTAGGATTGACTAAAGAATTTGCCAATTTACAAAATGTCACGCAGATCACTGCTTGTTTGCCAATACCGAGGGCAGTAGGTGAATCTATTCCATGGGGAATTTTAACCATGAATCTGACCAATCTGGAATATAAAAATGAGACCACCTATTGTGAACAAAGGCCAGTAACTCAATGGTATGAACAAGTAAAGGTTATTAGAAAACAGTGGAAGTCGCCAGGTAAAGAAACAGATTGTAAAAAAACTATTGCATCATGATTTTATAACAGGATCCCGACCTAGTGCCATAGCTCGAGTTCTTTTTCCTGGGGGTCCAAATCCCCAGTTAGGATGGTGTTCTTATGATGAACAACTTAAAACCAATGTAAGCAAAAATATCATGGAATGGAAGTGTACAAAACTGGCCAAGGTATACAATTAGTAGAGCAATGGGACTCTGTTATGGTCCATGGATGGTGATATGTTTTTTCAATTTTAGTCAGTACATGGCCAGAACTCCTTGGTGTTTTTACCTGGGATGGAAAATTTTTATGCAGTGTTTACCCTCAGTTAATGATAAAGCAACTTCATTGAGAGAAAAGGAAAATAAAATAGTGCCATGGTGGAATGATGGAAAAAGTGTATGATTGCAGCAAATGCAGACTTAATAATTCAAAGAATTCCTCCTTTGGCTGCTGCTTGGAAATATGGTTGTTTTTGTCGAGGTCTTAAGAATACTCTCAATTTAAACCAGTACTTTTATACTCAGGAAAGGAACTCCTGTTTAGTTGTAGAAAATCTACTATTCAACGTCCAGGACATCTAATTTGGGCATTAAGTGATGGAACCCTGGACAACTCATTTACCATTAGATGGTAAGGTGAAAACAAATTACCTTTAGGCATGCAACCATTGTGTCTAATTTGGAAGAAATCACCATTCTAGAGGATCTCCTAGAGAATTTAAAATTGAAAACAACAAAGAGATCTGAGACAAGATGATGATACTTGGAATGAACCCTCAACAGGAGGTGAAAACTTGGCTGGGCACTTGAATCACTTTTTGAATCCTATAGCTTCATATAGAAATAAGAATGGCTTTAATCAGTTAACAAGTCAAGTAAAAAAAAATAACAAAATGTCACCAAAAAGAGGTTTAAGGAATTGAACATACAGTTACAGGCGACTTCCAAGATGACTTTACAAAATAGTATGGCATTAGATAAGCTCCTACTTAAAGAACATGGGGTATGTGGATATCTCAAGGATAGACTGGACCACAGTTGCATTCACATTCCAAATGTCACTTCAAGGTGTGGAACATGATCTGGACCCTATTGGACCTATTAGGTAAAACTGAGAAAAGATACAGAACTCAATTCAAGAAGATATGTCAGAAGATTGGCTGGGGAATTTTTTTTAAACAAACTGGGATGGAATTTGAGCTCTTGGATACAATCCATAATCAAAACTTTGTTTCTGTACTAATTGTCTTTTTGATGATCATGCTAGTAAAAAAAAAAAGCATGTTTGAAGAAACAGTTTACCAATAGAATTTCAGTCAATCGTATGATTATGAGAGACAGTACCCAACTATTTTATCAAGATATGGTCCCACCACCAAAATATGTTGAAACAAATGATATATGAATAATGTGAAAGTATTGAAATAAATGATTTTCAACACTTTCAAAGGGGGTGAAATGTTATAGATTTGCTAATAAGTTAAGATTGATTGACTTTATTTGATTGATTATTTGATTTTATAAAAATTATTTTATAAAATAGAAATATAGAAGGATAAGAAATATATTTTAATTGAAACTTATAGTTGCACAGTAAAAGCTGCTATGAGGTCTTTTGTACATCCCGTACCAAGGCTAGAAGAATGGGCTAGACCCATTGTTTAAACTTAGGTAATAAATTTAGGGTTTGAAAGGTTTCTTTGTATTTGACCAGTCTTCTGTATGTAGAAGGTGTATTGAAATGTCAGAATATGAGATGAATGGAAACCGGGGAGAGTCGACTGGAACAGCTTGTGGTTACCTGCCAAGAAAACCGTGAACTTTAGTAAAAGGTAATTCCGGCAGGGGGAGATCGCGAACACCGACTCATATACCCACCTACCCAAATCGTACCCAGACCCATTTCTAGACCTTTCTAAGCTCTACTGCGGCAGAATCGGATATAGGAGGAGAATTAAGTTAATGATTTTACGGGAAATATCATGGTTATGCATGAATACTTAATGAATATGTATGAATAAGTTCTATATATGGTGTCTAATTTTGAGACTTGGTGTGCGCTTGATCGTGAGAGGGACTCGCTCACGCACCCGGCCCGTCAATAAAGAAGTGTATGCTTATCTACATCACACTGGTGTCGATAAGTTCTTCATTCCAAGATTTCGGATAAACATGGGTTGGCAATGGCAAAAACAACCACTCTAAACGATCGGCCGGTATTTTTCCCCCTTTTTCTTTTGCCATTGCAAAATAAGGGCAAAGGTTGAAGTCAGGGCAACATTCCAAACACCAAAAAAAGATAACGATCACCAGCCAGTCTGAATTTTGTGGTGCACCACAACCTTCTAGGGCAGGCCTACATGTTCTGGTGAACAAGTACGAGGGACTGTTGGCTTCGGTGTCATGTAACCAGGATGGGAACGGTTGCAACGCCTCCCATCGCTAAAATCTGATCATTAACCTTCCTAAATCATGGTCCCAGCAATGTGCATCACGAATAATAATCTCAATACTGGACAAGCAAATGAGCTCGGTCACTTCGCCAATCACCCTCCAAAATCAGCATCACGAATAACACCAGACCAGGCAATATGTAGAATTGGATCTTTTCTCGAGCGTTCAGCCATCCGGTGGGGTAGTTGGGCTAACTGGAGGAAACTACAGGTATTGAAGTAGTAGGCAGGTTCGTTTTAACTCGCTTTACCAGGTTTCTTAATTTATCTATTACCTCCTGTAAAGGATTTCTCTGTATTGTTTCACAAAGTTTCTCCCAGCCTTCCTCCTCAAATTCGTCAGCTGATGTTTCAGGACGAGGAGGATACTTCATCGCACGGCGCTTTTGCCCGCCCTGACGTGATTGGTGCAGCAGGACTCGCTGCCCCGTCCTCCTGAGGAGGCTCAGCATCCTATTCCGGGTTTCGGCTCAGTTACAGCAGGCTCCTGAGGAGTAACTTCCGGTTTGTCCGCTGTCTTATCTAAGAACTCCAGCACTGTTGAACACGCAAGGGGCGGACATACCTTCCTAGGACGAGTATGCCCAACTCCGAAAAGTGTAGCAAGAGAGAAGGCTTAGGTGAATCACCCTTCTGCTCCCCACGGCCTTTTCTACCGCATCTCCCCCCAACGCTTCTATGGCTGCCGCCGCTATTTATTTTTTTTTTTTTTTTTTTGTGCCCAGCGAACTAAGGACTCCGCTTCTGTCTCTTTAACGCCCTCCCCTCTCCCAAGGAGGATGCAGTCTAACAGTTTAATTGCCCGCGTCCTAATTCCATCGCGGTCTTCTCAGAGCTCTCCTTTCACAGAAAGGGTATCAGCGGAGAAGCCCCCGACGCGATTTACTCGTTCGTGGTCTTCCACAGTGCCCCTCCCCCCCCTCTCACAGAGAGGAATTTAGGTAGAGTCCTGCCGCGATTTACTCTTACGCCGGTCTTACCACCGGCGGGGGTGCGACTCTGCAGCTCACACCGAACTCTGGACTCCGCTTTTCGCCAGCAGCTGGGGGGATCCGTGGCGGTGGGTGGTCGGGCGAGCGGGGGGAGCGCGGGGCACTGACGGCATGCTGGCGGGGCGCGGGGAAACTGTGCTGGTGTAAGAAGCAATCTGGCTAGCGAAGTACAGTCACTGGGTGTCATGATTTCAGAGTCAAAACAAATAATTCAGCAGGTGCTTGGCTGGCTTCTGATTGTAAATCATACTTGTGCTAACAGTTTGTCGCAGTCTGCTGCATAAACTTCCAATCAAAAGGCTTCACCATATCGGGCACTTGAACATCACGACCGGCAGTAGGCAGATGGCATTCGTTCAATTGCTGCTGCAAGCGGTTCAAGGGTCCGGTCGGAGGGTTTTGTTCGGGGACGGGGGACTCGGGGCAGCTGGGGTGGGTTCATTTCTTTATCGGACTCTGCGCTCTCATCAGAGGCGCTCTCGACCCGCACTTGTACCCTCTTCCTCATCTAGCAGGGGGTGGCGGCTCTCGGTAGCTGTCAGGTCGGTGTGGAGCACCCGTTGCGGCGGCACCCTCCGGAGACGGTGTCCGCTGTTAATAGCTCTGTCACAGATTTTTTAATGGGCACAATTATGCCTTTTGCAGACGGAACGCCTTGACCAAATAATCGGGTAGACTGCGACCTCGGTTTCCCTACGAGGAGGTCTGACGCAGCCATAGCCATTTTTTTCTCTGCAACAGGGATCGTAAATGGTTCATGACCTTCCGCCAGGTTGTTCCCAAGTCCTTGGCCGACTTGCTGCCACTAAGGGTCGCATCGCAAAGGGAATCCCCGATCTCTCGCCACTCAGTCACACTAAACAGCAATTGCGGGTCTTTTAGGTGTCCTTTTTCATTCGCCCACCTGCATAGCTCTTGGAGCTTCTTTGTGCTCACGCTAAGCCTCCTCGACGAGTAGCAAGAATATCAGATAATAGCGTGAGTGCCGCCTCCCTTTCCATTATCGAGGGAAAAAAACGGTCTTACTGGTGCGGATCCGTGCAGGAGCTCTATGCCGGATTCAGACGCCTTTACTCCCTTACGGACGCCTCTCCTGCTCAAACTCCTCTCAATTCGTTAAAGCCCACCGTCACAATGCAAAGGCAGAGTTTTTCCATTTTTCCGTCGTCTCGGGCACCAATTGTTGGGAGAAGGGTTCGCTGGAGTCAAGAAAATCGCTCAATACGAGTTATGCATCTTGCTCAACTTTATTAGTTTCTAACACTACTTATATAGACTCAATACACATGCATATTCGTAAAGCAGAAATATAATTGTTTATTAGCCTCTAAGCGCGCGCTGTTCTCACACCCCTAACTATCATGACTAAAATAAGCATTCTATCCATGTAGCTATTGCGTTGCTATGCTTCAGCCTTGTAGTTTGTTACTCCCTATATTCCCATACCGCTCCCTATCATCCCTTGGCCTTGCATCTGCTTTCCCAACAGCTGTAGCACATGAACTGCTTTTTGGGCTTCCCTAGATTTATGGGAAAATAAACCACCAGACAAGTCTATACATAAAACCAGCAGAAACCTAATAAAACAAATTATTTATGTACATAATCATAGTGAACTTTGAAGCTGAAGAGTGGGGTGTCTGCATATATACATATTTAAACACACACAAATATAGAAGTGTTTGGGGTTCTTTTGTTGTTGTTTTCCAACTCAAATCAGAATAAATAGCCAATATACTCTTGCAGAAGGCTTTTGGATGGGGAAGTGCAAGTAGAGTGGACAAAGAAAGCGGCAAAGGAAAAAAACAGCGAGACTTTATTTCCACGGTACATGAACACACAGAAGTGCCACACCACTTAATGTTCTTACCTTATGGGTTCCAATTAATCACAAGTTGCAGTGTAAAAACATCAGTGCAGGGATTCTAACACACAATTTAAATTTTCAAAATGAATTAACCTTATTTTCCCCTTAATAGCAACCACACTTTGCACAGCCTAAGTACCTGAAGAAAATGCACTTGCTTTTGAAAGCCACATATTCAGCAAGTGTTTTGTGGCTTTCAAAGTCAAAGTAGTCATTCTGAAATTTCAAACGTTAAAGCTTTCCTCCACAGCCACATGTTCCTTGATGTTTGGATTACTGAAGACAAATTCACTGAACAGTTTGTCTTCCACATAGTCCATTTCAGTTCCTAGAAGTGTCAGCTGTGCTTTCTTCTCAATAAAGATTCTAATCCCTTAAAGACAACAAAGAAAAAAAAAAATATTACGTACAGCAAAAACCGTTCATCATTTACTTTGAAATGTTGTTCCAACCAGTGATAAAAGTGGAAGCCAAATACAAAAAATATGTCAATATAACTCATTTTCCGTAGCCTAAGATACGGCACTTTTTTTTTTTCTTCCTTCACCCCCCCCCCCCCCCCCCAACTCTAGCTACAAAATTCTAGCAACAGTCTAGTGCTGGTATTTGTGTATATGTGCACATTTATTTTCATTCAGATTTAAAATCACGATACCCAGAGCAATCCAGTTGTAGAACTTGGATGTGAGTCTCAGCTTTGATACTTCCTTTCCATGCATTATATTCAGTAACCCACTTTCTTCTACTGTTCTTAAAGCCTATGCATTCCTAAAAATAAAACAACCGAAGAACCCTTCTCTCATAAGGAATGTCCTTTTGCTCTGCCAAACATTATTAGATCTACATGAATTATTAGCAATATTGAATTCTATACCAAGGTAGCTGTGCGAAACTTTTGAAGATATCATAACCTTTAAGGAGTAAGAATTTGCAGTTCATCTGCAGAACTAGAAAGATCTCCTTTTTCTAAAGTATGCAAAGTATCTACCAGCCTGGAAAGTTATTGAACTTTAAAACTGCAAGCATGGTATAAGTGGTTAGTATGAATAGGACTGCTTTAGCTGTCCATAAGACTAGGAAAATAATAAAAATAAAAGTTTAAAAATAGTGTCAGTAGCAGCGACAAGAACTCATTAAGTTATAGGAGGGTGCTGGAAAGCCGTTTCATCATAGTAGAAGTTGAGATGGAACACTTTAGTAAAACAACTCAAGTCTCTGTGGGCATCTAAGCACATTTTCCTTGGTCAACCTGGACAGTAATACACAGGGAAGGCTAAATCTAATGAGAGAGAACCTGAACCCTGAAGCAGAATCACAATTCTGTATTAAGCATCAGCACTTGCTAACTAAAAGCCAGGAGAATTGGGTTGGTATCCAAAGCCACCAGCTCACTGAGCAGAGTTGCTATATAAAAAGTTAGAGCCTTGCCTTCAGTGGAAGGCTGTCTAGAAGCAATCAAAGTAAACAGAAGGGACACAGCCACAACTGAAACATCATCTGGCTTCAGAGATTAAGGCCTCTGTTGTGACTGAGGGAAACTGCTGTCATCTCCCTTAAGAACCAAGCCAGGAACTGCCTTCTGAAAAGTGTGTTTTCAGCCCTGTAAAGCCAGAGCAGCTCTGGAGGCAAGAAGAGGCAACTCTAGGATCCAGCTAAATCTGAAGTCAAGAAGCACCTGCAAAATTAGGTGGCAGTCCTGAACTCATCTACTCCATTTCAATTTAGTCATTTGCTGAAGCTCCTTAAAAAGTTATCTTAAAAAAAAAGTTACCTAAAAAAAAAAATATTAAGATTTGGTCACAGATATTTTCAAGGCAGCTGGAATTTGAGCTCTGCCAAGCAGCATAGCTTCTGTAAGAAAGTAACTGTGATATCCTACTCTTATTCAAATCTCCTACTTTGCCACCAGCTGAAAAGTAATCTTTCTGGATGCAAACGCAGCACAGTTCAATAATGTATAAAAAAAATTTAGCAATTTTTAGAAGAACAGAAGCCAAAACAAACATTATTATGCCTTCCTAAAAATTCATGCTTGACAAAAAATATCACCAAGGGAAGGTTCCATAAAAATTGGAAAGATGTATGGAACTTTCAGTACTTTAACAATAGACCTACAACGGGACTACTCAGTGAAATTATCGGGCAGCAAGCTGTAGTGGGTTTGCGTGGCAAGGTTTTGGTAGCGGGAGGGGGGCTACAGGGGTGGCTTCTGTGAGAAGAAGAAGTCCCATGGAACCAATGCCAGCCAGCCCCAAGACAGACCTGCCGCTGGCCAAGGCCAAGCCAATCAGCAACAGTGGTAGCACCTCTGTGATAACATATTTAATAAGAGGGGAGGAAAAAAAAAACAACAACCAACGAACAACCCAGCAACTTCAGCTAGAGAGAGGAGTGAGAATATATGAGAGAAACAACTCTGCAGACACCAAGGTCAGTGAAGGAGGAGTGGGAGGAGGTGCTCCAGGGCGCCGGAGCAGAGATTCCTCTGCAGCCCATGGAGGTCCACAGTGGAACAGATATCCACCTGCAGCCCGTGGAGGACCCCACGCCGAAGCAGATGGATGCCTGAAGGAGGCTGGGACCTGTGGGAAGCCTGCACTGAAGCAGGTTTGCTGACAGGACTTGTGAACTCGGGGGGAGGGGGGACGGGACACGGGATGGGGACCACCCACGCTGGAGCAGCCTGTTCCTGAAGGACTGCACCCTGTGGATGGGACCCACGCTGGAACAGTTCATGAAGAACTGCAGCCCGTGGGAAGGACCCATGTTGGAGAAGTTCCTGGAGGGACTGTGCTCCGTGGGAGGGACCCCCCATGCTGGAGCAGGGGAAGAATGTGAGGAGGAAGGAGTGGCAGAAACAACGTGTGATGAACTGACCCCATTCCCTGTCCCCCTGTGCACTCGGGAGGAGGGAGTAGAGAAATTGGGAGTGAAGTTGAGGTGGTGGGTTTGATTTTATTTCTCATTATCCTACTCTGATTTGAATGGTAATAAACTAAACTAATTTCCCCAAGTTGAGTCAGTTTTGCTCATGACTGTAATTGCCAAGTGATGTCCCTGTCCTTATCTCGACCCACAAGCTTTACATTATATTTTCTCTCCCCTGTCCAGCTGAGGAGGGGAGTAATAGAGCAGCTTGGTGGGCACCTGGCAGCCAGCCAGGGTCAACCCAGCACACAATACCAACCTAAGAAAACAGTTTCAAACATAATGCTTAATTAAAATTATAGAATGCATTGTCACAAATAACATCAAGATCAAAAGCATAAAGGCATTTAAAAAAGAAGTCGATTATAAAGCTAGTTATAGAAGACAGTTGGGAAAACTTTGCAAATAAAGCTTTTACTTTGTCAAGTACTTTTAGGTACATTAGTAAGGTATCCGTCTGTCCATGCCTTGTTCTGTATTCTCTCAGATATTTGCTATTGGCCGCCTCCAAAGACAGGAATAAAGGGCTAGGGCATTTATTCTGACCCAGTACAGAGGCTTTTTTGTTGTTATCATAGGGAACTCCAACTTATCCCAACATGGGCATGAAATGAAGATTGGATCGAGGATATTGCTTGTTTCCTCTACAAAGCTGCAGATTTAGCTAACTGATTACTTCTACATCCTCACAACAGAAACCAAGGTGACAACTCCTATAACAGAGCACTAGAACCTCTTACAATAACTTGCTACTTTGAAGTCCTAACCTGTCCCTCGGCAAACTTGTAATTAGGTTATTCTTCCCACACACGCATGCAGTTTTTCTTTACTACATCAGAAACTCACCATCTTGAACTACTTCTTCATCAGAGTCTCCCTTTGACTTTGTATATTCTAGTGTGTAAGAAAGTCCATTGCATCCTCTTGTACGAACACCTACTTTCACACCTACCTAAAATAAAACATTTATATTTTTTTTAACTTATTCTTGAATACCAAAATAAAAAAGCATGCAGAACAACAAAAAGCTGGCATTTCTTCTCCCTTGCCTCAAGGCCAGTGCCTAAGGGGGGGGGGGGGTGGGGGGGGGGGGGGGAGGGGGGGGAGTAAACTAGTTTAATGGATTAAAAGGTAACATTTTTTCCTCATATAAAATTGACTACCAAGCAGACATCAGATGTTTGCTACTGTGGACCAAGCCCTAAAGCATGTTGAAAACAAAACAAAACAAAGGATTAAAAAACCCCAACAAAGTAATGAACTGTTGACACTCCTTGGTGCTTGATCTCATAAAAGTCAAACCTCAAACAGATGTTTTTGTGACTTCAAATGGAAATGGATTCAGATGGTAATTCAGGCACTATTTTAAGATTGTTGAGAGTAACATACATTATGAGGTTGTGAGGCCAAGCCAAGGGCAGTTGCTAGATTTTTACATAACTCCTATAATGACCATCAGAAATCTACTACTTCAAAGTTCTGAAAACACTACTTTAAGATCTTCATTATCCACATTACCATTCACACTTAAAACTTAATCCTCTCCTTTTTTGCAAGTAAGCTTATTGATTTACCGTGTTAATCAATACTAAAGCCCAACCTAGTCAATATGTTTGTGAATAATGGATAATTTGCAATTATCTAACATGACCCTGTAAATCAAACAGAGCATCTATGCAAGAGCTGAGATAAGGCTGTAGAAGAGGTTGAAACAGGTTGTTGAAAATGAACTGGAAAATTATTTGTGCACAAGGATCTTCCAAAAAGTATCTATACCACTTTCCACACACAAATGCTTCCAGTACATAATTTGAGAAGTATAATAATCTATGTAACCAATGTTATGATTAAAAACATATCAAAATGCATCACTTGATGACAAGTGGAATCTCAGACAAACAGCACTTGTTCTTTTCAGACTAAATACCCTCCTCTACAAGAAGGGCTAGAAATAATGGGTTGGAAAACATGAACACCATTTACAACAAGGGGGATGACTGATCTGCTAAGCTATAGGCTTTGGGCTTCTTTAGGATGGTTTAAAACATTAGAATTAAGTGTCTAGCTAGTTGCAGATGTGCAGGAAGCAAATGAAACAATGGGGTTTTATACAAAAGTTGAGGGAAATAGTCTTCTTGAACTAGTACTTGCTGTAAAGAAGAAAGCCTAATGCTTGCTTTTATAATGGTTAGAAAGCAAGACTGTGCACTCTTCCCAAGAAGAGAAGATTGCATTCTCAATCAGCTATTTGTTGAAACACCAATTATTTTACAAAAAAAGACATTGTCTGGCAAAATTTCATAAGAATTATACCTTTTCCAAAGGGTATGGATCTAACATTATTATCTATTTCAAAACCAGAAAGCCTTCAAGAAATTAATAACATCTTGGTATCAACAGCTGAAGATCTCTAGCCCTACCAGAAGTCACCACTATGCCATACTAGAATAGTTGATTAAAATATGGCTTAGAAATATTTTTCAAGCTTAAGGTGGCTCCCCCCCCCCCTTCAGTTTTGCCCATCTCAAAAGTAACTGTACAGTGAAAGGTCATTACAGTCCATTATTTTCTGCATTTTACTTTATATAGAAATGAAGCTCAATAGATAAACTTACACAGTCTCATCCAAAACAAGACACCATCATCTCCAAGTTTTTGAAGTGTTTATTTCAAGATGCTAGGTTAGCCAGAAATGCTTCATAATAACCAGCAGTGCCAATACCTTAGTATAATCTGCAAGATAGCCCTGTTTGCACTTACATGCTCGGGTTTATCTTTAAGAAGGTGTTTTATCTTCTGAGCAGCCCGATGGGGTCTGAAAGACAGATAAATGCATATGCTTGACTTTAGTTTAAAAAAAATAAATTAAAATTCAAGTACGTTACACACTTTGTAATACATGCAAGTCACACACTGCAAATAAAAAGTTACTTTTGTAAACTAAGACAACATGTGATTGCACAATTAAGTTTTGTCTCCTATCCGCAGAGTCCACCGACAGCACCAACCATCGGACACTGTCAACTAGCCTTTCTTCTACTTGAAACCAATGCCTCAAGAAACATACTGCAAAATTACTACAGCTCAATTAAACAGTTCTGTTCTAGTAAAAATGTCGTCATATATGCATTACAGAAAAAAAAAAAAATCAGCCAGGCACAGAAATGTTTATTCCCTTCTGCTCCGTTAACTTATGGGGGGAACTATGACTTTACAGAAGATAAACTCATAGTTCACATAGATCTATCTAGTTGCTGCAGAAATGCAAGACTACATACACAAAATATACATGAAAAAGCCCCCCTTACATGCTTACAAGTTTCCAAGATATTGAGTAAGGTGAAGCTTGTATTACTAGCAGATTCAAACACACAAAGAAAAACTTCTACTAGGTTTACATTAGAATACCTTTTCTAGTTAGTGCTAATAGCTAATGTTCAGTTGCTACAAGATCACTACAATACAGGAATTACCTGCCCTGACTGAACTATAGACATACTTAGTCTGCCCCCATCAACGCAGAGGGCTGCGCCTCCCTCTGGAGTAAGCCTTCCCAACTGTACATACGGCCTCTACAATACTGCCACAACTAGTAAATCCGCTTTCTCAATTAACACAGGCAACCTACTTGCCAGTTTCTGTACTGAATTTCCATCCTTCAGAATAAATATACTTCTTAGAGTGACTGTGCACCGGTCTTTCCCCCTTTCCCCACTGCCTGCCAGCAGTTATCAGACCAGAGACCCGAGACAAACCCGCTTTCCCCAAGCATTGTCTCTACACAGGTGCAGATGAGGAAACACCAGAGTCTTCTCCTCACTGGGAGCACAAATGCCCCCGGCAAGCTCACAAGTGGGAATAAGTCCTTTCCGCTTCCTTGTAGACCCTTCCTAGCGACCAAATCCCAACGCCAGCGCGCAGCTGGCAACTTTGGAGGGTTAACAAGCACTCGCCCTTAGGCCTACGGCCCTACACAGAGACATCGCTCAGAAGTGCCGGGCGCAGGTTCGCCTGCTGCTGGGCCAGTCGTGCAGCACCGCCAGCCACGTACAGAGGCTTGACAGCACGGCCCACGCCGTCCCACTGCCACTAGCAGCCTAGAGGCCTCAGCGTAGCGTTTGTCTCGGGGCGGACAGACAGTCAGGCCGAGGGAAACCCCTTCAACCCTGCCCTGCCCGTGGCACAGTTCTAACGCCCGCTCTCAGGACAAAGGCACAGATCAGAGAGGCCTGTGACCGGCATCCCATGGGGCAGGGTGGAGCCCGCCACGTCTCCAGCACTGACCAGGGTGAGGGCAGCGCGGGTAGCCTGGATCTTCCTCTTACTCACGGCCCGCACAGTAGCCCTCACGACAGACGAAGCCATGACCATCTCAGCCCCTTCCTCTCCCATCTGCCCTAGGCACAGCCGACATGACGCCACGACGCATAGCACGCTCCCTGCGCCCACCCCTATTGGGCAGCAGCCCATGATCGGCAACCAGCAACAGCCCTGCCTCCTTCCCCGGCTATTGCCGAGAAGGAGCCGTGCCATCAACTGTTATAACCCCGCTGCCAAGTGGTGTGTACGTGCCTTTTTATTTTAAACTCTTGGATGTTGTGCACCCAGGAAAGGAAGGGCGGTGCACGCAGGAGGGCTGTTCGCAGAGATAAGCAGGCGGATGGTGCTGAGACTTCGCCAGGGGAGCAGGAGTAGGAAGCCCTTCCCTTCGGGCCTCCACTGGCAGTCCCGAGGGGAAGGCAGGGGGAGGGGAAAAAATAAAATCTCCCCTTTGATTTTTTTTCAGGAACAGCATCTAGCATCAGATACTAGTTTTTAACCCTATTCCACCCCCACCCCAGGCTCCCACTAAAATCGAATTAGTACATTTATGCTGCTCCAGGGAGCACCGAGGACATAGGAGCACATCTGAAATGCTTGTGTGCCAACGCATGCAGTGTGAGAGACAAACAGGATAAACTGGAAGCGTTGGTCAGCTCCCAGAGCTCTGATGTCATTGGTATTAGTGAGACTTGGTGGAATGAGTCCCATGATTGGAGAGCTGGGATGGAGGGCTACAGGCTGTTCAGGAGGGATAGGCAGGGCAGGTGAGGTGGGAGAGTTGCACTGTATGTAAGGGAGAGGTGTGACTGTGCAGCCCTTACAGTTAGGGATGACAATACTTTAAACCTATATTTACCTTTAATCTACGAAGTTGAAACACAAGCAACACTTCTGCATCTCATTACTGGATGTAGTTTGGATAACGGACTCGTTGCATGCTTAGCCAGTTTTAAATAGCTTAATAGTAAATGTGCAGGTATTTTTTTTAATATACAGAATCATGCCACTCCTTTCTAACACCATGACTGAGGCATAGTACTTCCACCGCAAATATAAAAATCAAGATAGCTAATGTTTTAAAAAAGCTACATTTTTTAGAATCATAGAATGGTTTGGGTTGGAAGGGACCTTAAAGATCATCTAGTTTAGGGGTCCTCAAACTTTTTAAACAGGGGGCTGGCGTGTGGATGAAGTGGCAGGAGGTCATCTGCGGCTGCTTGGTTTCCCCCCCCCTAACCCCCGGGGGGGGGGGGGGGCGGGGGGGTTCTGTAAATACCAGAGGGCCGGATTGAGGACCCTGGGGGGCCGTATCCAGCCCACGGGCCATAGTTTGAGGACCCCTGATCTAGTTCAAAACCCCCCTGCCATGGGCAAGGACACATTCCACTAGATCAGGTTGCTCAAAGCTCCATCTAACCTGGCCTTTTCTTTAGCTACACAAAATATATGCAACTTGTGCACATGTTCTCATCTAAAACACACCAGGGGGTGGGGAGGGGGGGCAGCGCCCTTAAACCTTCTATCAGCCTGAAGCTGGTGTCAGTAATACGTATGCTTATAAACTGGAAGCTTCTGTATGAATGCAACTAATACATCATTTACAGTTTACCATGAAGATATGAAGAGCTTTACCTTCTTTTATGCCCTTAGTATGCTTCCAATCATCACTCTGTGGTGACGCAGGTCGAGGCGGACTGAAAAGAAACACTATGTCTGTGTGGCTGGGTTCAGACAAAACGGCCTTTATTGTTTATACAAATATATACTCTTAGACAGTACATGTGTCAGACCCTGATAGGTTTTTGTGTCCTTCTTCTTGCTTGCTATTTGCTGTTGCTGTAGGTGCCCGTATGCTGCGGTTCTAAGTTCCGGTTCTTCACATCCTGTTTACAGACCTGACAATTTGTGGCTGTCTTAAAGGTACACGGCTAAGTCTCTGAAGTCAACTAACTTGTCTGCAGACCCCAACATCACTCCAGTCACCTTTCTGTTGAATATGTCTTGGCATAAAAAGACTGAATATGAGCTAGGAACATAGCTTTTTTAAAAAAATGCTTTTCATCTTTATTACATTACCAAAAGAAAAATGCAAAAATCAGTATTAAAATCTAAATAGTTCAAGTGAATAATAAGAAATATTATTTATAACTTTATTACTACAGGAAAAATATTTTCTTTGCTAGCAGGTACCCATTCTAAGTAATAATTTAACACCCAGAAGATAAAAATTTGACCAGGTCTATAAAACAAATTCTTATATGTTAAAGACATTTAAATAAAATCTTAATAGATTAAAAACCTGTTTTAAATATATTTATAAAACAAATATCTTCACAACAGTTAAATTGGGTGAGTTGGATTTGTGGTAACTTTTTAAAAGGAAGATGAATTAAGATAATCTAGTAATTATCTAGCTATGTAACTAAGATTACATACCTAGATTAGGTAAATTAAGCTATATATAGTTGACCTTTCTTGGTTTCATCTTAAATAGCAGTAGCTGTTGCTGAAGCATAGTCAAAATAAACCTCAAAGCTTATTATTTATAACATAATAACAAATTAAAAGCAAAGATGAATTTTTTAACTGTTCAATCTTCACAACTATACAAAAACATTCTTTCACTTTACTGCAAATGAGAATTCAGGTAGGTTCATCTCTTTGTCCTCTTTAGTCTCCAGATTAAAAAACAAGGAGAAAGGGTAGGAGAAACAGCTGTTGCACTGAAAACTTCATATTCCAGAATCTCAAGACCTCAGTTTCTTCTTTTCCCTCTCTGCTAGTGAAAGACTGGAAAGCTTGAAGCTAGACAGACAGTTAACTGTACTGCATATATGAATCAGAACAATGTCTTTCTCCTTTTTTCAGTGCTGATAATTACTGATAGCACAAGACAACTTTGGAAACGAGGACATCAAGAACATAGGGAATTGCTGTGAAACAAGGCAATAGCGGGTTTTTATTATTATTATTAAGCAGCACATGTGAATGGTGCTATCAACTCGCTTACTGACTAGCCTTCTGTATCATTAGAGGAATGGAGTATAGGGGTGGTACAGAAGAGATCTTACTGCAGCTTTCCAAAGGCTGAAGGGCTGCTAAGGAGAAGCACAATCATTCCAGAAAGACCCTTCCAAAGATTACTGCATCTCAGTAAACTGAGTGAAGATGCAGAGGCTTCTACAGCGGAGCCATTTGACAAACCTAAACATATCACTTCCCAGGAGGTAAACAGGATGAAGTAGTGAGTTAGAAACGTCCAATTAAAAAAAACAAAATGTAGTGATGCTACAGAGTTATGAGCATCTCAATTTTAATATGAATTCTCTCCCTTCCCTAAACATAAATGGCTAAAGACATGCTAGGTACTTAGTGGGTGTTAAATGTCTGCTCTGTCCCCAGGAGTGTTTATTACTGAAGTTTGTCAAAAGGCAATGTTAGGAACAATCTGACTTTAGACATTCTGTTCAACAGAAGGCATTCGCTTTTTGATTTTCTAAATTATTGATTAGCAATTGTTATATTTATTAGCATTACTTTAGTTGTAAACTACTAATTTAGTTAACTATTAGTTTTGATGCTGTTCTTTTTCTAGAAACTTTTAATGCAGTGGCTTTTTCAGATATTTTTTTTTTGGTGGAAGGTTATTCCCTTGGTAATATACTTGCATAAAGTAAGCGTGATCTTGTATCTCAAGGATGTTATTAAGAATTAACTCACTTTAATTTTCAATCCCTTTCTTAAGACTTTACAACAAACTAAGTTTTAATAATCAATCCAGCAGATATGTACACCTCATCAACTGTGTTTATTCTGTGTCATGGATCATTCTGTTCTTTAACTACTGTTTAGGCAAACATGCATTTATCATTTAGTTGCTTAATACTTGCAATATATAACCCAAGTTTGGGGGAAGGGGGTATTTTAGGACTGAGATTAGTAACAATATAGAATTTGTAGTTGAATAAGCAAGCAGCAGCTTCACAGTGAGAAGACCGGGGAGTTGCAGAATGAGCTTCCATTCAGAGGTAGGTTTAGTGATTTCACGGTTGAAAACAGTTAAACTACAAAATACCACAAACAGAAGGGTACAAGTATATATAAAGTATTTTTTGCTTGGGGTTTGTTTTTTTTTTTTAATCTTTAAAGTGAGGTGCTGCTGCTGTCCCTTGGAGGTTTATAAATTTCATTCCCATTAGCAAAAACTGAAAACAACTCTGAACATAATTCTACCCTATCAGCCTCTATATTTTGTTGGGAAATTAATAAATGTACAATAAACTTATTTCTGAGGGGAAAAACCTGATGTAGTTTTATATGAAAAATATGCCATAGAAAAAGTTGGAATTAATTTTTCTTTGTTGTTGGATAAGATTTTTCTTGAAAATATGGTGAGGAAAAATTACAAAATAAATATTTTGGAAAACTCACACATGTATAAATTTATAGATGGATAGTTACAGATGGATGAAACCCCAAACAGGAGTTCGGAGCCCAGGTCTCTAAGGCCACTTTGGAAATTCCAGGTTTTTTTCATCTTTATTAAAAATAGTTGAGGAAAGAAAAATAATTACACATGACACATTTCAAAGAAGAGAGATAATTCTAATAAGTTACAATTAATTCTGAATTTAAATCAATAATGCTGAAAACTAAGTACAGTGTAAGAAGAAGTACAGAAACTTAGGCCAGAATTTAGATTTATTTTATTTCAAAGTCATAAATATCAGTGGTTTCAATTTTACTATGTAATTATTTCCTGAACAAGATAAGATAGTATCCTACTATCTGGCTCTGGAAGGACTTCAAGTAAAGCTCAAATTGATTATACTAATTAAATTTGTGGCTGTTAGAAGGATCATCTTCGCATTTTATGAAAAAGGAAATGGGTTTTCCCCAACTGCCAAATATATTTTTTCTAATCCTTAACAAAGTTTTGTCTGTATCTTCAAGGCCATGAAAAAGATTCATAGTAGCATCAAAACAGGACTGACCTGGTTAGTCTTCTCCTTCCTGTACACAAGCTCAACAGCTAATGAACTCTCATAAAAATCACAGAAGGGGGAAAAACAAAACAAAACTCCTTCAGTGACACCGATTGCCCGCAGAGATTTTTTACAGACATTTACTAATGTCCATGTTTTCAGTTTCTCTACAGAAAAAGAGTTTGCAAATACAACTGTAGCAGTCTACAAACATTTCAAATGCATTTATACAAGAATTCAGTAAACAGTCAACATAAATACTATTTCCTCCATCAAAAAAATAAATTATTGAAGAAAGGTTGCTTGGCTTACAACTATAATACATTTTAAAAGGGTCAAGTTGAGTGCTAAAATGTTTGTCATAGTTTAACATCAGCTGGTAACTAAGTACCACATAGCCCCTTGCTCACTTCCCCCTCCTCCTGAGGAGTGGGGAGGAAAATCAGAAAGGAATGTAAGACTCAAGGGTCAAGATAAGAACAATTTATTAGGTAAAGCAAAAGCCATGCACACAAGCAAAGAAAAACAAGGAATCCATTCACTACTTCCCATTGTCAGGCAGGTGTTCAGCCATCTCTTGGAAAACAGGGGTCCGTCAGGCATAATGATGACTTGAAGAAGACAAACACCACAATACCAAACATCTCCACCTTTCTTTTTCTTCCCTCAGCTTATATACTCAGCGTGACATCCCATGGTATGGAATATCCCTTTGGTAGTTTGGGTCACCTGTCCTGGCTGGACGCAAGCAGTTCCAGATGGCTTTCCAATAGCCCCATCACAGGCCACAGCTGAGCCAATCAGCTAAGTTTGTGGCACCTCTGTGAAAACATTTAAGAAATTGCAGCAAATGTCAGACAGGTAGAGGAGGAAGAAACAAAGAGTGTGAGAGAAAACAGAGGGAACACTAAGGTCAGAGGAGGAGAAGGAGGTGCTCCACAGCAAAACATGTATTCTTTGCAGCCTGTGGTTGACCCACATTGGAGCAAAGGAAAGGCTTGAGGAGAAAGGAACAGCTGAAAACCCCCTGTGTACTGACTTCTGCTCCTTTGTGCTTGCAGTGCTCCTTGCCTTGCCAAAGGGACTGAGTGTAACCTGTGGTGATAATAAGTGGGGGGAGGAGTCTGGAGTGAAAGAGTGAAGTTCAGCATGAGAAAGGGGTGAGGAAAGGTGGTGTTTTAATGCTTGCCTTTTTGTTTCCTACTACTTAAATCAGTAATTATTTTTTAATTGGTAATAAGTTACTTTCCCCAAGTCAAGTCTGTTCTGCCTGTGACAGTAATTGGTAAGCAATCATCTTGTCTTTATCTCAACCCACAGAGATCTATACGTCTTATGATTCTAGATGATTACTCTGAGGAAGCCTCATGAAAATGTGCTCCACATGTGAATCCTGAAGAGAAACAAAAAAACCCATGTAGGCCAAAATATGAAGAAGAGAGGGATGGATAAAACCACCGCATTTTTCTGCATAATAAAGCTATCAGGGTTAAATAATGAACAAATGGCAGACAGAACTGACATGCTTTATAAGTTTTGCTTCCAAAACAACCCCAAAAAAATCCAACACGCTTTTCCAGTAAAAATTTGTCTTCACTTCAGCAGCCTGTCCAGACTGCTTCTGTGACTGACAGATTAGGTAGAGTTCCCTTTTCTCCTCTGAGAGGCATTCAGTGGAGGAAACACAGAATGGTACTTTCACCACTGTCTTCTGTGTGGTAGATTTTTTCTCCCTTGTTACAATAACTCTTCAGTATCTTGAACACCCTTGGGTAACCAAAATACTCCTATTGGTACTTCTCAATAATATTGTTTTGTCTTTTTCTAAGGTTAACCAGCTATTTAGGTATAACATCTAGGCCCTGTGGCAGTATGGTTATGGGTGGCAAGGCTTGTGGGAGAATATGGGCAGGAACCTAGAAAGGTTGCCACCTCCGATGATCTGGGACTTCACTCCCAAACAAATGTGGGATCCTGATGAAGTGATAGACTGTTTGAAAAAAGAATGCCTTGGCTATTTCAAAGAGGCACAACTTAATGCACTGTGATGGGGCCTGGCCTATGCCTACTAAGCACCTGTTCTGCAGCAGAGCAGTCACAAGAACAGGGAGGTGAAGAGAATGATATAAACAAGTCAAAAGCAACCTGATCCCTATCCCTGAGTGAGCTGTGAGATATGCGGTGCCTTTGACACTGTTTCCCACAGCATTCTCCTGGAGAGACTGGCTGCTTATGGCTTGGACAGGTAAAAAACTGGCTGAATGGCCAGGCCCAAAGAGTGGTGGTGAATGGAGTTAAATCCAGTTGGTGGCCGGTCACAAATGATGTTCCCCAGGGCTCAGTATTGGGGCCAGTTTTATTTAACATCTTTATCACTGATCTGGATGAGGGGATCGGGTGCACCCTCAGGAAGTTTGAAGAAAAAAACAAGTTGGGGGGGGGGGGGGGGGGGGTTGATCTGCTTGAGGATAGGATAGCTCTTCAGAGGGATCTGGACAGGCTAGACCGATGGGCTGAGGCCAATTGTATGAGGCTTAACAAGGTGAAGTGCTGGGTCCTGCGCTTGGGTCACAACAACCCCATGCAATGCTACAGGCTTGGGGAAGAGCGGCTGGAAAGCTGCCTGGCAGAAAAGGACATGGGGGTGTCGATGGACAGCTGGCTGAATATGAACCAGCAGTGCGCCTAGATGGCCAAGAAGGCCAATAGCACCCTGGCTTGAATCAGAAATAGTGTGGCCAGCAGGACTAGGGAAAGTGATTGCCCCTTTGTACTCAGCACTAGTGAGACCACACCTCAAATCCTGTGTTCAGTTTTGGGCCCCTCACTACAAGAAAGACATTGAGGTGCTAGAGTGCATCCAAAGAAAAGCAACAAAGCTGGTGAAGAGTCTAGAGAACAAGTCTTATGAGGAGAGGCTGAGGGAACTGGGGTTGTTTAGTCTGGAGAAAAGGAGGCTGAGGGAAGACCTTATTGCTCTCTACAACTACCTGAAAGGAGGTTGTAGTGAAGTGAGTGTCAGTCTCTTTTTCCCAAGTAACAAGCAATAGGACAAGAGGCAATGGTCTCAAGTGGCACCAGGGGAGGTTTAGATTGGATATTAGGAAAAAATTATTCACTGAAAGGGTTGTCACGAATTGAAACAGGCTTCCCAGGGAAGTGGTTGAGTCACCATCCCTGAAGGTATTTAAAAGATGTGTAGATGTGGCACTTAGGAACATGGTTTAGTGGTGGACTTGGTAGTGTTAGGTTAATGTTTGGACTTGATGATCTTAAGGGGGTTTTCCAACCTAAATAATTCTATGTTTCTATATGCAAAAATATTTCAGCTGCCATCCAGGAGAGCAAATTATCAGCTGGTTGCTCCAATGCTAGAGCCAGTGCTTTGGCTACTGCTGAGCAGTGCTCCCACAGCATCAAGGCTATCTCTCCAACATTCCCCCCTCACCCCCAAAGGCTAGTATACGGGGGATGGGCAAGAGCTTGGAGGGGGCATAGCCAGGACAGCTGACCCAAAGTGACTAAAAGGATATTCCATACCCTATGATGTCATGTTGAGCAATAAAAGCTGGTGGGAGAAGGAGGAAGGGGGGACATTTGGAGTTATGGCATTTGTCTTCCAGAACAACTGCCATGTGTACTGAGACCCTATTTCCCAGGAAGTGGCCGGACATTACTTGCTGATGGGAAGTGGAGAATAAATCCTTTGTTTTCCTTTGCTTCCACACGTGGCCTTTGCTTTTCTTTATTAAATTGCCTTTATCTTGACCCACAAGTTCTTTTTCATCTTATTTTCTCCCTTCTCTGTCCTGCTGAGAAGGGAAGTGATAGAGTGGCTTGGTGGGCACCTGATGACAAGCCAAGGTCAAACTACCACAGTCCTTTTTGGCTCCCAATGTGGGGCACAAGAAAATGTCAGCTTTGTATTAAGCATGCTATAGTTATAGTAGTTATTAAATGGCAAGCTTCTGTGCAGGTCATGGAGTTTGCTGGCTGCACTGCTTATCTTTTTATTTTGCTGAGCTTGAGAACATGTTAATACAAAAAATGGCTATGTGCTTTGCCCTGGCATTGATGCCCTTGCTGTTCTGGGGAGCTATCTTGTGGAGAGGATGAGGGAAGATATCTTCCTCTTCCTAATCAGAATGGATGTGGGTGGTTTTATTATCCAGGCTCCCGAGGTCCTTGTTCACCCTTACATGAGCAGTTTAATACTACTAATTAATACTGCTGACATATTGTGAGGTTTGTGGAATCTGGTGGTGTCTTGGTGTAAGAGAATGTCGCGACGGAGGGAAGACACAGTCACTCAATATGAGTGATCAGCAGACTTCGTTTATTGTACCTTACAGTCACCTTTTATGCCTTGTTTTAATTAGCTCATACATATTACAAAAGTTAAGCTCATTATTGGTTAGTTGACTAAATACCAAGCCCGCCCCTTGTTTCTCTTCTGTAGTTATCTGTTCCCACCTGCAACATTCTTTTCCCACCAAAATCTTCCTGTTATTGTGTAACAAGAACAGCCAAAGACAGTGTATTTTGCTTTACTTCAGATAAGCTGAGAGCGATGTGCATTTTTGTCCAGCCAGCTGGACTATGTCTATGAACTTTTTCAGCTAGCCAGTTATCCACACATGGGAAACTGGGAGTGGACACAGCCAGGACAGGTGACCCAAACTGTCCAAAGTGATATTCCATACCATATGATGTCATGCTGAGTATATAAACTGGGGGAAGAAGAAGGAAGGTGGTGATGGTGTTTGTCTTCCCAAGTCACCATTACGCCTGGTGGAGCCCTGCTTTCCTGGAGATGGCTGAACACCTGCCTGCCGATGGGAAGTAGTGAATGTATTCCTTGTTTTGCTTTGCTTTCGTGGGCGGCTTTTGTTTTACCTATTAAATTTCTTATCTCAATGCGTGAGTTTTCTCACTTTTACTCTTCCAATCCTCTCCCCCATTCCACTGTGGGGGAAGTGATCAAGTGACTGCATGGTGCTTAGTCACCAGCCGGGGTTAAAGCATGACAATTGCTTTGATTCTAGGCATTGCCTTTGCATATTTAATTAAACCGCCTTTATCTTTACCCACAGGTTTTTCATCTTATTTTCTCCCCCTGTCCTGCTGAGGAGGGGGAATGATACAGCAGCTTGATGGGCACCTGGCAGCCAGCCAAGGTCAGCCCACCATATGGTGGTGGTTGTGCTCAGCCAGCAGCCAAGCATCCACACAGCTGCTTGCTCCCTCCCTCCCTCCCACTTCCCAGCAGGACAGGGGAGAGAACAGGAAGAAAAAAAGCAAGAAAACTCATGGGCTGAGCTAAAGATAGTTTAATACATGAAGGAAAGAGGGGAAAAAAACAACCAAGCAATGGAAAGGCAATCACTCACCACCTCCCCCAAGCATACTGATGCCCAGTCGGTCTCAGAACACCAGCCCCCTTTAACCAGCTCCCTCCAGTGTACACTCACACCCCTTCTCCAGTCTTCCTCTGCCTCAGTTTTTATTGCTGAGCATGACATGATATGGTATGGAATATCCCTTTGGCCAATTTGGGTCAGCTGTCTTGGCTGTATCCCCTCCCAACTTCTTGTCCACACATAGTCTGCTCACTAGGGGTGGCAGAGTGGGGAAAAGAGAAGGCCTTGATACTGTGCAAGCACTGTTCAGCAGTAGCCAAAACATTGCTGTGTTATTAGCTACAAATACAAAACACAGTACCATATGTGCTGCTATGAAGAAAGTCAACTCCATCCCAGCTGGACCCAATACATTCACTGTTTAATATTGGAATAGAATTTTTTTTTAACTCTTAACTTGTGCTTGCTGTCCTTTGCTGATGATTGGCTGATTGTTTGGGGGATTATATTCCTGTAAACATTTTTCAGCTGTTTGTCCTACAAACCAATTAAGTTCTACTGCAGTTCTATCATTCCTGAATGTGTTCTCTGTTCTCATGCTTGAAGTGGTTTTGGTTTTGTACTAACTTTTTGAAAATAATTTGATCTATGATTTGGAATAGTTGATGTTTTCTAATTAATTGGACATTTTTTGAGACTCAAACTGTGCAGAACTTTTAGTTTTCACAAAATTTGATATTTTCCAAGGATTACACTATAAGCTAAAATGTTGATATGCTTTTAGGAACATATGAGGCAAGTGAAATTGGTGAAAATGTATATTTGTGGAAAAGTGCACAGGGAGAAAGTAGTAAAACTGTGCTTATTGGTTGTTGCTGCTAGTTTGTTTGAAATTGCTGACAGTTCCAAACTGTAAACACTTCCAGAAATCTGTTAAATATAGGCTTTATCCACACTTAAAATGTTGTAAAGGAAGACCATTGATTTTACTACAACAAAAAAGGCAGGGATGGTTTTTGTCAGTGTTGTTGAGAGTTGTTTTATTTTGCTCTATAAGCTTTTATGGCTAGTTTTATTTTTAAAATGTTAGTGGTGGTTGATGCTTTTTGCAGTTGAGCAAGTGAAAAACAAGTTATCCTGTCCACTGAGCTTGCAGTCATTTCTTCCACGTAAGAAAAGGTCCTTGAACTTTTTCTCTTTGCCAAGGACCGAAGAGGGTCCCCCATGGAGAGTCGGCCAAGTCACGACAATCACACCAATATGGCTACATGCCATGCTCACTTTATTAAACAAACAGGTCATATTTATAACTTAAACCAACCGCTCACATGACTCTACACACAGGTGATTGGATAAAAGTTTCTGGTCACACGGGCGTCCGTGTCGCTGATTGGTGAGCATGCTGCAGGCGCCTGATCAGAGTGTGCCGATAAGAGTGTGTGGATTTTGCGGTTCCCAGGACCTGAACCTGGCTTCTTGTTTGTGCATAGCTTGTTTTCTTTCTCACACTGCTTGTTCCCAGGACAATTTAAAGTTGCTCTGCAGCTTCAACTAACAGGCCTGGGTTGTCCAACCCGGACAGTGGTAACATATGTCCTTGGTCCTTTAAAAATCCCTCTACAAAGGACAACTGGCAATCAGCAAAACCATGTGGTGTAATACACAGACAGGAACAAACTCAGAGTATCCTCATCTTTAAATTTAAATGGAAGATCTTGTTTATTGACAGGAATGGCTGGCAGACTATAATTAGCAAATTATTTCTTCTTTCAGGCCTTATCTTTTTGCCTGCACTCAAACTTCTGCTGAACTGAACAAGAGTTATGCCAGTGCTTTAGACCTTTTAAGTCTGCAATTTTGACAGTCTGCAGAATAGACACTGTGTAGACTTTGATATAAACTATGCTGATTTTCCCCAAATGTGAACCCAGTATGTAATGATTAGTAGCCATCATAGCCTTGGGCGTTATGCCTTAGAAAAGTGTAGCAATTCAATAAATCTCAGCTTGTACCTACCGCTCTACTTCTAGAAAATAATGTAAAACTACAAATAGAAATAAATTTCCCTGAATTTCCTATTCTTACTGGGTGATTTCACAGTAACTATAAAGTCAGCATCTATCACATTTATATAGAGTTGACTATTTACTAGATGGTGGGATAAAGGGATTTGCTTAAAATTATTTATTAGTAAAATCCTATTGAAACTGTCAGTTGTGTTGTTGTCAATTTGTTAAAGAGTTGAGATCAATTGATTTTATTGGTTTGATTATCTGATTTTATAGAGTTATTTTATAGAATAGAAATATAGGAGGATAAAAATATATGTTGAAGAAAGTTATGATTATTTAGTAAAAGTAGTTGTGAGACCCTTTGTACATTTTGTACTAAGGCCAGAAGAATGGGTTGGAATCATTGTTGAAGCTTAAGTAATAATTTAGGGTTTGAAAGGTTTCTTTGTATCTAACTAGTCTTCTGTATATAGAAAGTATATTGAGATGTCAGAATGTAGGATTAATGGGAACTGGGGAGAGTCGACTGGAACAGCTTGTAGTTACCTGCCAAGAAACCGTGAACTTTAGTAAAAGGTAATTCCGGCAGGGGGAGATCGCGACCACCGACTCATATACCACCTACCCAAATCGTACCCCAGACCCATTTCTGGACCTTTCTAAGCTTTATTGCGCAGAATCAGATATGGGAGGAGAATATGTTAATGATTTTTGGGAAATGTTATGATTATGCATGAATATTTAATGAATATGTATGAATAAGTTTTATATATGGTGTCTGATTTTGAGACCCGCTCATGCACCCGGCCGTCAATAAAGAAGTGTCTGCTTATCTACATCACATTGGTGTCGATAAGTTCTTCATTCCGAGATTTCGGTAACAGTGTTATAGTTTACCTGTCCAATTAAATGACAGAGACTGGCCAATTAGAAAATTTGATTTATTAAAGCAAGCGACAAGTAAGCAAAACAGCGCTGGGTGGCCGGGGAGTCTCCTGCTCCACCAACGGCGCGCAAATTCAAGCAATCTGAGCAGCTCTTTTTATCTTCACGGAGGTTGCTTCTGACATTTTCAGTACGCCCCTCTGCTTCTTCTGTTATCGTGGTTTCTTGTCAGACAGGACATTCCCATATTTGGTGTAGCAAGATAACATTGTAGACATGTCTCTTCTTGTTAAATAGGAAGTTCTTAAGACCACCACAATGGGTTCGTTCTTCTTGCTTAACTTGGTTGATCAGCAAATTACCTTTAGTTACTTATTACAATTCCCCCCTTCTTTTATTTATAAGTAATTTGCTGATCAAACCTAGACAATACCTCACAAGCTGCATCTAATTCAGGATTTTCATTTGGTATGATTTTCATCTCTAGTTCCGATTGCTTCATCACCATTAGCTGCACTTTGTCCAACCTGCTTTTCACAAAAGTTACAAATTTATTAATGATACAGGGTCCAAAAGTCAGAACCAATAACAACATTATGAGGGGTCCCGCCAAAGTAGAAATTAAAGTAGTCAGCCAGGGTGACTGTGGTTGTAAAATTCTTTACCTTTAGCTTTTTCTTTTTACCTTTTTGTTCTTTAATGACTCTGTTGGGTCCCACTGCTTGTGGCGTTTTTAGTTCATGTTTCTGAATAAATATTAAGACCCCTCTATCAGTTCCAGGTTCCCAATATCTTATTCCCCAGGTTCGTCCTAATAGCCATCCGTGGTCATTAGGCTGCAGGATTTCTAGTATAACATGCTTACAGTTGCCAAGATGGGGGCCCTCTATGTGTCTATCCCAGCTAGGAGCTGGCGGATTGCATCCTCTGGGTCCCCATGTTATATTTAAAAATCTATTTTTAATGGCTACGTCCCAGTTTGAAGCTATGGTTTCACATCCCCAATATGCACAGTAATAGTGATTAGGGATATTGCAATAGCTTTTCCCTGGATACGAACTGGGGCAGAGATAAAAAGATTTTATTGCTCTTTCTCGTCGACCGGGTGGGTCTAGCTCATAAAAGACTAAATCTTCCAATTTAACTTGGAATTTTGGGGATCCGGCTGTCACGTTATACCGAACTTCTATTGAATCTTCCCATCAACCTAAGGTCCAATTGAAGGGTTGATGTTCATTTTTTTTTAAGTCATGGTAATCAATATCATTAATAGGATACTGGCTTTCATTTCCCCACTGTTCAGTACCTCTCTGCCTTCCTCGTCTACTCTTTTGCAGAGAGCAACGGGATATCAATATCTTCTCGGCAGCAGCAGGTAGTCTTCAGGGGAATTTTACTGTTATCCTGTCAATAATTTCCAAGGTCTAAAGAGTTAGTTATCTCTTAAATATATTTCCACCTGTTTGGTTGTTGTGCCCGTTTCCAGGTGAATCTTATAGTACACTGTCTTAAAACTCTATACCAGTCTGTTTCATATACTTCCCAAAGTTCAGGTAGTGACAGTTCCCATCCACAAAATAATTTACGAATTTCCGCTTGATCCTCTGGTCCCCTGGTACGTATCAAATCATTGTGACATTTCATACAGTAAGGTTGTCTCTTAAATGAAACACAGGACCAATCTCTATTACAATTTAGACATCGGCAAACAACCCAACATAAATGACTGGAAGTAGGGTGTTTTAAGTTGGGTATTCCCCGGAGATCTCCTGTTCTGGGTGATTCGGGTATCTCCGTCTCTGTGTTGTTTTGCGGTCAGCCAACAATGTTGAGACAGATAGCACAGTCCCAATAACGTCCTTCACACCACCCCGTGGCTCAACATTGCTGCTCCGTGGGTGGCATAGATAGAGATAGAGAAAAGATTCTGCCAGTTCTACAAAGGAGGTTAACAATCTTTATCTAAGCATTAAAACCATTTACCATAATCAATAAAAAATAACAGGCAATAACTAAAAATGACTAACAATAACTATAAATCCATAACAAACGTTAGCTAACAATTCAAAACTCAAACATGTCATAAGCTAATTTCAAAACATTATCATAACAGGATTACATAACAAAACAAAATAAAACATTTCTTAGCATATATAAGGTTTGTTTGTGGGGGTTAAGAATCAAGAGCCAAGAGGTGGGCATTTAAAAGGGTAAATTTTCATGCCCCTTTAAGGTTAGGCTGCGCATGCATTTTCATTGTGCAGTTTTGGTCAGGACATTAGCCTGAATCTTGACCAGGAAGGTCACGGACCAATTTGTTCGTCTCTCCACAAACAATCCTTATCATTTTGGAAAAGATGGGAGCAGGAGACGACACACTTTGTACGGTTTTGCTGTTCAGCCTTTGTCTCATCGTGACTACAGTAACCATCAGTATGTGCTTCTGTGAGTGTTTTTGGTCACACCAGTACAGAAGAGTGCGATCTCTTCCTCACAGTCCGCCCCAAGTAGTGGAAGCCATGGGATACCAAAGCAGAGTGCGAGAGACTGTTATATAAACAAAAGAAAACTGTTGATCTCCAGCAAAGTTACCATGTGACTTGTTATTTGTTTCTGTTCATCTTCGTCACCTCATGAAGAAGAATACCAAGGACCAGACACAGACTATCATGGAGGGAACAGATGGAGTTACCACCCCAACATTATTCAGGACTGTGCTGGACTCACGAGTGAAGAAGCCTGTTTTCCACCTCACATGAGACTTTGCTGGACTGTTATTCTGTTATTCAACTTCTAGTTCATGTTTGTTAATAAATTGTTATTTGTTGTTTACTGATTGTCAAATGGTTCATTGAAGTTACTTTGCGTCAAACACATGGTTTCCAAAATAAATCCAAAGGTTTGGGTAATACATATAATAATAACCTACAAAAAAAAACCCTAAAAACAACACTTATAACTATACATTCCACTTAAGTAATAAATGAACTATAAATACTATAGTTTCTTTAAACATTCCTTTTATATATATATATATATATATATGTATGTGCGTCACTATCATGGCTAGACTATAGGGATTTCGCATGCGTGGTCTTTCCAGATTTTTCCAATACATTCTGTGGGGTTTAAAACTGCGCATGCGCATGTTCAAAGGCATACACGATAAAAGACGGCTGCTGAGTGTCCAGATGAAGTCCTGGACCCATTTCCCGAGCTTACCACTCCGGTAAGTTTGTTAATGGTAACATTTATGGCACTATGGCCAGATGACAGGTCCTTGCTTTCAATGCAATGTTTTCTCACCATCAGACCGCCACGTCACCTGCCAGGGAGGAAGGGTCTGGAGTGCGCATTTCCCCCTCTGAACATCCCGTAAGGTGAGTATTTTTTAAACATCTAACCTGTATGGTTCATTATAGAGGGGAATCAAAACTTTTTTTTTTTTTTTTTCTCGTTGTTTAGGCAGAGGGTGCGTTTTTCTACTGTCACACGTCAAGAACATATGGTGGAGGTGGAAAAGTATAAAAGACGTTACCACATCCTCGTCTGTGCGTTCCTGATGGTTGTTTTCTTTGCTATTCTATTTGTATTCTTAATCAGCCTACATTGTAATCTGAATTGTTAAGAGTCAATTGTTCCCAAATTCTTGTTGGCTATTATATTGTTATTGTGTGTACATTTTGGCGTACTACTCTAATTTGTTTAATGCCATTGTGTGAAACCATAGTAGCAAATTGCATGTTAGTTATAACGTGTTGAATTAATCTTATAAAACATGGAACAGCACATGGCAAAAACAATAAGGTGGCTAATCCACATAACAAATAGAATAGGATTCGTTTTACCCAGGGGCTCCCAAGAAGCCAGGAAAACAAGTCAATATTCCAGTCTTTGCAAGTTCGGACGGGAACATGGGCTAACTTCCCTATCTCTGATGTGATTTGTTTAACTACCTCACCATTGTCATCAATTTTCAAACAACAAATGGAAACATTTAATTTACCACAAACACCTCCTTCTTCGGCTAGCAGGTAATCGAGAACCATCCTGTGTTGATAAATTGCATTTCACATTTGAGTTGCTTGGTCTGCCAATAAGTGAAGAGCTTTAGCTGTTTGATTAGTAATAATTTCCAAGACAGCCTGTAAACGAATGATACGATTCATATTGTAGATAGGTTCTCGAGTGTTGGAAGAAGGGTTCGCCGGAGTCAAGAAGATGCTCAATATGAGTTATGCATCTTGCTCAACTTTATTAATTTCTAACACTACTTATATAGAACCGATACACATGCATATTCGTAAAGCAGAAATATAATTGGTTATTAGTCTCTAAGCACGCGCGGTTCTCACACCCCTAATTATCATGACTAAAATAAGCATTCTATCCATGTAGCTAATTGTGTTGCTATGCTTCAGCCTTGTAGTTTGTTACTCCCTATATTCCCATACCGGTCCCTATCTTTCTTGGCCCTGCACCTGCTTTCCCAGCAGCTGTATCTTGTTACAGCCACGGCCTGTTGGCACAACATAATTACTTGGCCTCAGGATTCAAGAATAGCTCAAGGCTACCTTTCTTGTTAACTTCAGCACAGCAACTTCAGTACAATTCTGATTACAGGCCTGTTCTAATACCAGGCCTGGATTGTGCAGATCTTCAGAGATTCTAAGGCCATGTTTCTGCAGCCATTCTTCTACATCTCAAGCACCACTAATGAGTTCATTAGGATTCCAAGTTGCAGGTCCATAATACTGTATGATACGTTGGGGTGTCCATTAATTTAATAAATATTGGTACCCCCCTTTTCTTGGGAGTTTGGAAAAATCAACTTGCCACTGTTGCCCTGGCTAATTTTCTATCATTTTTACTGTAACAGGTAAAGCGTTCCAGATATACCTGGTTAAAGATTTCTTTTACTTCAGGGAGGTCCTCTTTTCTACTTAAAAATTTTGGTGAATTTGGCATTCTTATTTGTTTTCTTAGTTTGTACTTTAAAGGTTTCAGGATATTTTCCTGGTGGCCAGCAGCTCCCACAACTGTAACAAATTCTTTTCACTGAAGTTTAACACCAAATAAGTTGTTTTTGTATTCACTAAAAATTCCACCTCATTTTTTTTTTCTACATCACGATTATCTAGTAACAATCAACTTGAAGCTTTATCTAGTTCTATTAGATCATCCTGATAAGTCTTTCACAACCAACTTTCAAACATCTAAATTTCCCCATCAAAGATTCACCTTTACTCTCCTCAGACCCATAGCCTGCCCTAAAGGGGCTGTTACCGGTCCTGTTGTACTGCAAATGCTGCAGCAATTGGGGTGACATTGTCAGGTCCTTCTGCTCAATTGTCAGCAACAGCAACCCCCTCCTCCTCACCATCAGAAGGGTTCGGGGCAGGAGATGCTGTTCCTGCTCTGCAGGTTACACAAGCCTGCCTCTGCAACAGCAGTTCTGTTTTAACTCTTTCTTACCCTGAATGCAAATCTGCTACTTGTTGCTTTAAGTTTGTGTTATTACATATCAGCCTTTGCAGGCAAACAGCAAACACCCTGCCGTGCATCCAGCGTGACTCAGCCGCACCTTCGAGGGGGTACGGGGGTTTGTACAAACTCACCCCAATACTTTAACACTTTCACAGGGTCTAGATAGCAGCGGGAGGGGAGTGAGGGAGGTGGGGGGGGGCGGTGGATACGGAGGGGGAGAGGTAGGGATCTCATCCTCACTTCTACTATTCTTCTTTTTTCCCCCTTTGTTTTCTTTTAATGGGAACAAAAGTGCCCTAGTTTCCAACCCTATCCATAAGGAAGCATACTCACTTTCCTCCAGGCAAAAAGGGTCTTTTGAATTCACATATATATTCAAAGCCTGGCATATCCAGTCTTCAAATGCCCCGAAGACTGGCCAGTAGAGGTGGTCACCCCTAATTTTTTCCCACCCCAAACTTCCATACAGTAGTGTATCAATCTTACTTTACTCTTACCCTGCCTAGAAGGGTACGCATTCCAAAATTTTATCATTAGTCCTAGTGGACTATCCGGTGGTATCTGTGGGAGCCTAATCTGAACCTCAGAATCACCCATGGGATCAGAGGGCTTGCTTTTCCTCTGTCCCATCTTCCGAAGCGCCTTTTTTCACTCACGCACTCGCTTCCCCTGGTTCATGGCCCAGCCCCTCGTGGGGTTTGGAAACCGCACTACTGAGGGTCCGCACTCACTTCGCCCTCCCTGGGCGTCTCACACAAGCATGCTTCAGGATACCCAACCCCAACCGAACGGTTAACCGGCCTATACTCCCGCGTCCTGCATCTTCATTCGGGCTTCCTGCACAAAGATTATGGGGTAACCGGTTTTATTTGCTTACTGTCAAATTTGAGGTTCGTTGGTAAAGGATTTGTCGTAGAAGCACCTTGACAAGGGCCGCTTATCCAGCGGGGCGCCTCCCCTGCCAAGGACCTCAGGCCAGATTGCCTTTCAGATAAAAGTCACAGCACCAAAATTGTTATAGTTTACCTGTCCAATTAAATGACAGAGACTGGCCAATTAGAAAATTTGATTTATTAAAGCAAGCGACAAGTAAGCAAAACAGCGCTGGGTGGCCGGGGAGTCTCCTGCTCCACTAACAGCGCGCAAATTCAAGCAAGCTGAGCAGCTCTTTTTATCTTCACCGAGGTCGCTTCTGACATCTTCAGTAGCCCCTCTGCTTCTTCTGTTATCGTGGTTTCTTGTCAGACAGGACATTCCCATGTTTGGTGTAGCAAGATAACATTGTGGACATGTCTCTTCTTGTTAAATAGGAAGTTCTTAAGACCACCACAATGGGTTCGTTCCTCTTGCTTAACTTGGTTGATCAGCAAATTACCTTTAGTTACTTATTACAAGTTGTTTATCTCCTTTTTCTTCCTTCAGAGGAATTTGACATTCTTCCTCTCAAGGAACACCAACTTCAACTTGTTTTGAAACTATTTTTTCTTTTGGTTACTCAAGTGCTACATTACACATACATACTTGTGCACACAAAGGTATTTCCTGGCCCTGAAGGCATATAGCATAGCAGAGGTCATATCCATATGGTTGAGCTCTCTTCTCCCTCAAAAGATGGCCATATTCATACCAGTCCTAGGTCTGTACCAGTTCCAGCCATTGTCTTGTAGAATGCTAGTTGGCGTGGTCCTGAATCCTGTCATGGAATGTATTATCCATGTCAGTGTGTGACCCTTGTACCTGGGTCTGTTTACTGGTAAAGATTTAGCCACAGAAAATGCAACCCTGCACACTGGTGCAGAAAGTGCAGCTGCCAGGAAAAAGCACAGTGGTCATTTGAAGGTCCCTCCCCCACCTGAAGCAGCTGGAAGAGGATGAAGCCATCCTTAAGGAAGTGGCTCAGGAAAGACAGTGACTTTATCCGGAGGAAGAAACATTGGGATTTTAGTTTAAGGGTCTGTCAGAGAGCAGCAAGGATCAAACTTGTTTCCAAAGGGCAGGAGAGCTGGGACCCAGGGGTGACCCCAGCGCAGGAAGTGCACTCACTGATGGGGTACAGTCCCAAAGCATCTGAACACAGCAGGCAGAGCCAAGTGCTGGTAACAGGGCCCATCAACATTCCCATACAAGGCAATGTGATAAACCAGGTCCAGAGTCCATCCAAGTGAGCCCAGTCAGGAGTAAAAGGAGACAGGACCAGAGACAAGTCCACAGCATGGGTCCACAAGTGGTAATGTTAGGGAAGAAAGAGAGCTTGCTCAAAATAATATTGAAGAGGTTTTTCTGGACCTGTCAGGGCACAGTAATGACGTACGGAATTAGACTTTATAACTCGAAAGTTATAAAGTAGGTATGTTTATTGCACGCAGATGCACGGGGGATCGCTCCTCCACAAGCGTGCATACCCGAAGTGACGAACCATCCCACATTTATACAATGAAACAAATGAATATTCAATTAACGCCTATACATATTCGTTACCTAAACCCCGCTTCGTATGTTAATTAGCTTATCAGTCCGTTTCCTGGAATGTGGTGGTCTTGCAGGTTTGTAGGTGATTCATGTTCTTGTGACCATCCGATCTTCTTCAGCAAGGAAAGGTGATTCATGTCCTTGTGACCATCCAATCTTCTCCAGCAAGGAGACTTGGCACTCCCTCCCTATAGATAGCATTGGAATATCTCTCATCCTTTTCTCATTCTTTTTTTAATAGCCCCTTTGTTAGAGGAAGAAGGGCAGGCGTCCCCTCAAAACTGTAGTTGTCTCCTCAGAGCTGTGTGCCTATGTGACCAGACACCGCACCCATGACCAGTCACCATACCCACATTCCTGAGCAGACATATACAATCACAATCGATGTCCATTGTCCCCATTTCACACTATTTCTCCATATCGGTAAGAGCTGGCAGCTCCATAAGGCCTAGGGATCCCAGAGCCAAAACAGACAACATATCCATCAGGACAGAGGCCTCACCAGCTGCAGCCCTGTTCCACTGTTGTCCCAAATCTGGGTTCTTCACCTGGTGTGCAAGAGCCAATCCACACAGAGTTGAGATATTTGTTTATTGCATGTCTGCACAGAGGTGGATGCTAGGTGATAATCCACAAAGCTAGCACACCTCTTAACATAGCAGAAGTTTTTATACACTTTGAACAATTGTTTACAATAAAGTTTAGTCACACTTAATTCTCATTGGTTCTTACAAGTATCATCTCCATTGAAAGGTACAGTGTTCTTTTTTTTCTGCTGTGCATGTTCTGTGGGGAGGGGGCTTGGTTAGCAGGGGGGCTCTCTTTGCTCGAGGGTGGATCTTTTAGTATGCCAATTAGGATAGTTCACACATAGTTCAAGTAATTTTCTCTTTAGTCTCATTAATCACTTGGTTCTTCTTGAGCTTATCTTGCATATTTATGATATCTGTTCCTTCTCCCAAGGCCCTGTTCTGTTAACTGTTTGTAAGGATTTAACTAACATCCTCTGTTTTTCAAATTCTTTTCTGTTTTTCACTGTAGATATTTAAATTTCCCCCCCTCTCTTTTTCTTTTAAAAGTAAGAATTCTTATATCACCATCACCCCTAAAAAGAGCAAGCAAGGCACCCCTGGGTGAAGGGGTAGCCCAGATCATCACCATAGTGAGGAGACAGGTACAAGGTCAAACCAGGAAGTCACTCCACAAGTCAGGATCAGGTCTCATGAGGGTAACCACAGCCAGACACTGTCCACTTATGATAAGTAACAAACCAGGTCTGAGATAAAACCTGGAAGTTATCCTGCGGGTTAAGGTCCCAATCAATAGTATCTGTAGTCAGACACCACCATGGCTATGGTAAAACTACAAACAGAATCACAACAAAGCTCAAGCAAAGACTAAAGGCATTGGGCTGAGCTTAGATGGAGCCCTTGTGCCATGGGCAGAGGGTGTGGGTAGAGACCTCACCTGAAGCTGTTCAGGACCATTAAGGTTTATTAGTGCTCCCAGGGCCCTGACAGTCTCTCTGACATGTCTAATGAGATGCTTGCTTCATAGGACATCAGGGTTTAAAGTTCCACTGAGGTTTATTGCAGGAGCGGGCTGCAAACTGGGACCTTGCGCGGCAATCAGTTAGCTGAGGGGAATTTGCTCGAGCTTGTCTAGACAACAATTAACATGATGAGGCATGTTTGCAGAGCACAGGGGGTTGGGAGACGGATGGCGCCAAGGAAAGATAACACCTTGTTGTTAATTGATGGTAGTTAACCACCAATCAGGGATTGCCTAGCCTGCAAGGCTTAGCTTCAAGAACCAATTAGTTTAAAACGCGCAGCTTCTGAAAGTCTATAAAAACTCGTGCTTCTGTACAATAAACTGACATTTGCTTGCATCAAGCTGCGTCCCGTCTCTTCATTCGCCGCAAATTGGTGACCCCGACGTGATGCGTTTAAGGATCTGACGTGAAGGGCTCTCAAATCGCCTGTCTGAGCGACATGCAGCGAATCCCACAGAACTTTGACTGATCTGCTGAAAGGAAGCAGGAGCCGGCCAGAAATCCCTCCGGAGTTGAGAGGTGAGCTGTGGGAACTCCGTAATGGGGAATCAGGCTTCGTCCCCAGAAAGAGACGTATATGGACTCATGAAGGGTCTTCTAGTCAGATCAGGGAGTCCGTGCCTCAGTCTCCTCAAATGGTGACCCCTATGGTGGTGTTCCGAAGCCTTGGAAGAATAAGGACGGAACTGGTCGATAAAAAAGACAGCTCGTGGAAGAGGGCTGCGTTCCGGAGGAGACGGCTTGGCTGAACTTGCTGTCTGGACCAGGCGGACAACCTAAACCCCGAGGATAACACCTGTATTCATCGAGACAGGTGAGCAGCCAAGAAACTTTAGAGACTTTGAAAGAATGAAAGTGTGTACATACAGCAGCCAATTGTATGATGCTGCCGCGGAGGGGAGCTCCGTGTCGGGAATGCATTTAGCATCTTGGTGGCAAATTCTGACTACTCTTTGCCAAGTGTGGACTAATTCTACTAACGGTGCTAAACCAGAGGAAGCTGTAAATTCCACCGACAGCGCGACTCTTCTCAAGACACCGTCAGTGATGGCGATTCTGTCCACACCTCCTCTGCCCCCAAAGCTTCTGTCACTGATTGCAGCGACCCTCACAACACAGGACCAAGCACGGGAACAGGATAACTCGGACAATGATTTTATTGACACTGATAAACCTTTTGATCCAGGTCCTATAGATCTGGAAAAGGAGGTAGACCTTTCCCCCACCCCCTTGTCTCTCCTGATGCACTGATTGTATTTCTGGGGAGGGTGAAAGGGAGTCTGAGGGATTTGTGGCAGGAATGCAAGTGGGAAACACTTCAGTGATGGGTTTTGGGAGTCGCTATGGCATGTTCAGTATTTTGTCAGACAAATCAACCTCCAGAGTGGCAGCCTGTGCAATACGAGGCTGTTAAAGGGTTAAGCAAAGCAGTGCGGGAAGGGAGGATTCATAATACATTTGCTATGTCCCTTCTTGAAGTGATGGCAGAGCCTTATACACTCACACTGCATGATCGGAAGTCATTGCTTTGTATGGTACTAACTGATACAGTATATGATGTGGTTATCTGATTTTTGTGAGCTATGTGTAGTGGCCTTGACTGAAAACCTTAATCGGGGAATTGCTGTTAACTATGAGCAGTTGGCTGGAGAAAATTAATTGTGCCGATTCTGTGACTCAGACAAGGTATCCCAGGGACAACTGTTTGCAAATGAATGAGATGGCTATTAAGGCAGTCAGGATGCGGGAGTCTTGCCACAGTCTTGCAGGGTCCTAGAGAGTCACTAACTGTAATACTAACTTGATTGATTGGCTTCAGAATATTTTGCAACAAGTCGAGCAGGAGGAAGCTCAAGGGTTGCTTTTAAAACAACTAGCTGTGATAATGCCAATGAAAGTTGTAAACGGGCAGCTTTCACAATCGCAACCCCAACATGTGTCAAATGATTGTAACGCAGAACTCACAGCAGACTGTAAATTCTCGGGCTGAGTTCTGGAATGCAGCATAACAGATTTTTGCTTCTCTAATCTCTTCTGTAAGAACAGTACACGCTTTTAACTTGCTTAGTAAATTAGGCTGCTAGCTTGCTAAACAAAGTAATACTACAAATACTGTTCTTTTTTTTCTGGCTTATTAACAGATGTTGATTCTGTCCATCATATGTTGCTACAGAACCGAGTTGCTATTGATTTTTATTATTAGCACAGGGACACAAGTGTGAAGACTTTGATAGGATGTGTTACGTGAATCTGAGTGACCACTGTGAATTAATTTACAAAAGTATACAAAACTCAAAAGCCTTAAAACAAAGATCTGCAACAGAGCCAGGGGCGGGATGCCTTTGGTCTCTTCTCACGGCTGGGAAACTTTGGGCCATGACTCAAAAGTATTACAGGATTTATTATAATTATCTTTAACCACCTTATTGATGTTTGCCTTATGTCTCCCATACTTTTTTTTCCTGTATTCAGTGTTTAGTTGATTGTAACATAAATCAGGTCATGGTCACCCAGCTACACACACGCTTTGCCTCGTCACAATTAAGCAAAAAAGAGGATAGAGAATGTCTGAAGAGAGAGATAGGAGAGGAAGCTGGAGAATATTTGACCTAACAAGAGATGAGAGAACAGCTAGGTATTGTGAAGGAGAATAGGAAAGATAAACATGGTTATCTAGTGTTTAATAGGTGTCTGCACGCTTGTAGAGATATATAGCTGTGTAACTGCATGAATGATTCCTGCCCTGAGCCTGGTGGAGCATACAGCTGCGGTTTGTGTCCTGGCTCAGAGATGTAAATAGGGGCTTCTCTGTTATGGTAAAAGTGTTTCTCTTTGCATAAAAAAAGAGAGGGAATGAAAGGAATGACCCCAGAGGTATGTTCAGAGAAGGCATGCTATGTTTCGAACTTTTTGACTGAACCAGTTCTTGTTTGGTGTGCCCTTCCACCTATGTATAATGTTAATCCAAAAGAAGATGGTATTGTTTACACTTTGAATGTCGATAATTGTCTTTCTGTAGATGCTAATGTAGTAGGAGGCTATGATGGGAACGTGTCGCAGCGGTTCTTCTCTTATCCAGAGTAACAGCAGGGAAAGCATTAAAGAGTTAAATCCCCTTGTTTGGTAGGCAGTTAAGAATGTGAGTCAAAATTGCCACTGCTTTTTGTTGTTGGTTCAGGGACATGGCTGTGAGGAATTTGATGGTATGTGCTGAATGGATTTTAGGCGCCCCATTGAAGCAACATGTTATCAAAATCTGAGAAAATGTCAGCCTTTTTGGCATCCATTCACTCAATTGGCAGTATTGTTTGTCTGCTATTACCTTGGTTGCTGTCATGTTTGCAAGGGCCCTGCAGAACATGGCAAACCTGGTACTAGCTGTTCAAAAACAAAAAGGGGAAACTGTAAAATTGTACGGAACAGAGACAGTGGGTTATTTTGACATTGATAATATGTCTTAGTTGGTTTTTTATTTGTTCTATTACTTATACCTTTGTTATAAATTGAGACCACAATTGATCATAATCCAATTAAAATTTTATTAATTATAGCAAGTAGAATATGAGTAAAGACAGCGCTGGACGGCAGGGGAGTCTGCGCTCCGCCAACTGCCGCCCTGAGCAGTTTAAACAGTCCTTTTTTATACTTTTTACTTTCGTGTTTATGAAGTAGTGGAGGTGTTAACCCCTTACTCATATATCCTTATATGGGGTCGTCTGTCTTGTTTCTGTCTGGCGGTTATCTTCTCTTTTACAAGCAGCATCCTGGACATCTGGCGGTTATCTTATTTTTCACAAGAGGCATCCTGGATATCTGGCGCCTAGTCTCTACATTATGCTTAACATCAATCTTAATAAACAATATCCTAGTCCATAGTTTCTTACACCTTGTTTTTACTCGTTCGGTTTCAAAGGTTCTTTTTGTGCAACAGGAAGGGGGAGATGCAGGAGCGGTCTGCAAACTGGGACCATGCGCGGCAATCAGTTAGCTGAGGGGAATGTGCTCGAGCTTGTCTAGACAACAATTAACATGATGAGGCATGTTTGCAGAGCACAGGGGGTTGGGAGACGGATGGCGCCAAGGAAAGATAACACCTTGTTGTTAATTGCTGGTAGTTAACCACCAATCAGGGATTGCCTAGCCTGCAAGGCTTAGCTTCAAGAACCAATTAGTTTAAAACGCGCAGCTTCTGAAAGTCTATAAAACCTCGTGCTTCTGTACAATAAATTGACATTTGCTTGCATCAAGCTGCGTCCCGTCTCTTCATTCGCCGCAGTTTATAGCAATTTTTTATGAATAGCTATTGATAACTAATTTTCTGGATTTCACTAGGGCTAGGTGGAGTTTACTACCACATGCATCTAGATCTCTGACTGTGTTATCAGGATGATGAGCACGTTAATGCTTAGCCTCGTAGCTCATTAAATCCTAGCTCTCTTTTGCATGTTTTAGCCAGTAAATAATTGTCTTATACTTTCAAGCTGTATATACATGCACTCTCCTTTCATACAATTAAAGGTATTTGAACAAAAAGGAAGGGTTAAACATAGTATTAGATTTTTGACGGTAAACACAGAAATCTTGAGAACAAATGGACTCAAATCTTTAAGGTTGCAAGATGATATTTTGAACTGAAAAAAGTGAGATGAGATAAATCCACAGATGTGCATAATGAAGAAATGTATGTTCATCATATAGTTTGTCAAGAACTGTAAGGGAGAAACGATAAGTTTAAAAATAATAAAAAATACCATCCCTGAGGACAGGTCTGTGTGGTGGGTTGACCTTGGCTGGCCAGAAGGTGCCCACCAACCTGCTCTATTGATATGGAGAAATAGTGTGAAATGGGGACAATGGACATCGATTGTGATTGTATATGTCTGCTCAAGGAATGTGGGTATGGTGACTGGTCATGGGTGCAGTGTCTGGTCACATAGGCACACAGCTCTGAGGAGACAACTACAGTTTTGAGGGGACACCTGCCCTTCTTCCTCTAACAAAGGGGAGACGGGGAGACGCTTGCCCTTCTTTCTCTAACAAAGGGGCTATTTAAAAGAGAATGAGAAAAGATGAGAGACATTCAAATGCTATCTAGAGGGAGGGAGTGCTGTCTCCTTGCTGGAGAAGATCGGATGGTCACAAGAACATGAATCACCTACAAACCTGCAAGACCACCACATTCCAGGCAACGGACTGATAAGCTAATTAACATACGAAGCGGGGTTTAGGTAACGAATATGTATAGGCGTTAATTGAATATTCATTTGTTTCATTGTATAAATGTGGGATGGTTCATCACTTCGGGCATGCACGCTTGTGGAGGAGCGATCCCCCGTGCATCTGCGCGCAATAAACATACCTACTTTATAACTCTCGAGTTAGAGAGTCTAATTCCGCACGTCAGTTTTGGCGAGCCAGGCAGGAGGATTTCTGCTCGGCTGAGGGACCAGCTGCGGAGCGGACGCTCCTAGGCGCGCCCCGGGAGATTTCCTCGGAGGAGCCTCCTCTTCTCAGCTGTTCACCCGGGAGCAGAAGAGAACCCCTGGATCCGCGGATAAAACGGTATGTTTAGTAACGGGGCGGCTGGTGAGACGCACGGAGACGTCCGGCGCGCAGCGTAGTCCCCAGGAGGAAAGGTACCTTGGGAGGGGGTTTGCTGACCAAGGGGTGGCCGCTAGCGATCTTGAGGGCAGATCGAGCAAACCCGAGGTTACTGCCATTCCTAAAAGCCCGGAGGCCTCGTGACGGAAAGCGGGGGGCGGGACGGAATAAGGCGGAATCTCACAGGAACAAGAGGGACCTCACAGCAAAAGTAAAAGGGAAACTTTTGCGTAGGAAAAAGAAAAAGGGGGAAGCTAAAAAAAACTTCCATTGGGTTGTCTTAAGAATTGGGGAATTCCTAGAATATAACAACTGAAATAGCGCTCTGTGTCTTGTTTGTTCTATGTGTTGTCTTGTTACATGTTCAAAACTTGGAGTTATGAAATGTATGTTGAAAAATAATAATATTCTGGTAATTCTAGGCAAATAGCGGAAAACGTAACACTCTGCTTAAGACCAGGAAAAATGTGGTTTTTTGTTTGTTGTTTGTTTTTTTGGCAATTGTTCATTGAAATGCATACTTTGTGAACTGTCAGTGTTCCTAAAAGTTGTACATAAGTGCACGGTACCATATAACATACTGCTTGTGTGACTGCGGGCTGCCCGGAGAGTGTGAATGGTGTGATTGAGATGCGCATTTTGATTTTCCGTGTATAGCTTAATTATTTTGACTGAGTGTGAGTGCAAGAGTGCTTGAGACGCGCGTTTGAGTGCAAAACAAGTAAGGAGCTCTATCCGCGTTTCCGACCTTGGGTGGCTAAGGCGGCCGGAGAAAAACAAAGTAATTAAATTTGCAAAATGGGAAATGGAAGGAGTAAGCCCTGTGAAAAATCGCCCTTGGGTTGTATATTAAAACATTGGAGTGATATCGTAGGACATGGTGGTACCGAAAATAGAAGGAAATTGATTAAATATTGTAATCAGTGGTGGCTTTTGTATAAATTGGAATGATGCGAAATGGCCTCAGGAGGGAGGAACGTTAGATTATAACACTCTCCTGCGATTAATGTTGTTTCTGAGAAGAGAAGGAAAATGGGACGAAGTATCATATGCAGACATGTTCTTCGTCCTCCGGGACAAACCCGAGTGGCAAAAGGACTGTGGATTAGTACCCCGTCGGGATCCTATGGTACTAGCACTAGAAAGAGTGCGGGATTAACATCACCTGATCTTTGATTATGGCTCTAGAAAAGGATGGGAAAAAAAACTGAGACCTAAACTAGAAAGATGTTCTTGTTGAAATTTTTGTGTTAAAAAGCTCAGGTTGCAGTTCCTTCTGTGGAGCAACCAGAATGAAACACGTTGTAAGATATAAAAACTTGTACTAATGTATGTAAAACCTGAGGGGGGTGGAGAATCAAAGACCTTGTGAAAGTGTTAAAGTATTGGGGTGAGTTTGTACAAAGCCCCGTACCCCCTCGAAGGTGCGGCTGAGTCACGCTGGACGCATGGCAGGGTGTTTGCTATTTGCCTGCGAAGGCTGATATGTAAGAACACAGACTTAAAGCAACAAGTAGCAGATTTGCATTCAGGGTAAGAAAGAGTTAAAACAGAAGTGCTGCTACAGAGGCAGGCTTGTGTAACCTGCAGAGCAGGAACAGCATCTCCTGCCCCGAATCCTCCTGATGGTGGGGAGGAGGGGGTTGCTGTTGCTGACAATTGAGCAGAAGGACCTGACAATGTCACCCCAATTGCTGCAGCATTTGCAGTACAACAGGACCCATAACTGCCCTTTAGGGCAGGGAATGGGTATGAGGTGGAATTTTAGTGAATACAAAACCAACTTATTTGTTGAACTTCAGTAAAAAATAATTATTTGTTACAGTTGTGGGAGCTGCTGGCCACCAGGAAAACATCCTGAAACCTTTAAAGTACAAACTAAGAAAACAAACAAGAATGCCAAATTCCCCAAAGGCCCTTCTTGGTAGGGACTTATTAGAACAATTGGAGGCAACAATCAAATTTAAAAAAGGGGAAGTTACTCTGGAGGTAAATGATCACCAATACATACAGGTTATGAGCCTATCTTTGGCCAGTACTCCTATAAAAAGGGAAATTGATACCAGAATTATTGATCAGGTATATCCTGGAGTATGGGCAATTGACATGCCGGGACGTGCCAAGAATGCATCACCTGTTATAGTAAAATTAAAGGAAGGACAGGGTGCGATAAGAATTAAACAATACCCACTGAAAAGGGAAGATAGGGAAGGAATTCATCCAAATATAGAGCGATTCATAGAATTAAAATTACTAAAAGAATGTGAGTCAGAATTTAACACACCTATCCTCCCAGTTAAAAAACCTGATGGGTCTTATAGGATAGTTCAAGATTTAAGGGCCATTAACAAAATAACAGAGGATCTGTATCCTGTAGTAGCTAACCCCTATACCTTACTGTTTCAAAGAACGTCTTCAGAATTTCTTAGTGATTAAGTATTCTTTATTGTCGGCGCCGGGCGTACGGGGGATCCTTCCACCAATCGTACACACCCAGAGGGGCAGACCATCTTATATTTATATAATGAAACAATGAATATTCCATTAACGCCTATACATATTCATTACCTGAACCCGCCTACCCTCGCTTCGTATGCTAATTAGCTTATCAGTCTTTCACGCTTGCGCAGATTCTTCCAAAAATTGTGGGCCGGGGTCTTTAGAATGTGGGCAGTGGTCTATGGGAGGAAGGCTGTAGGTCTTCCTCATGGTGTACTTTTCACCTTTTGCTCATTATGTGATGGTCTTGCACATTTGCAGTGTTCTTATCAGTCTGAGGTAATTTATGCCCTTGCTGGCCATCTGCTTTTCTTGCTTAATTATTTCTTTTACCCTTATCTGTCCTCTCCTGCTGAAGTGTTCCGCTAAAGTTTTAACACAGAAGATCAGCAGATAGGCGGATGTCTAACAAAGGATAACAGAACAGACATCACAGGTAGATGAGTAACATGTGGCGGTACATGATATCTACAATTGTTACAGTGGCTAACAAACATAATGTTTATTCTTTAATTCTATTCTAAAGTTCGTTCACACTACATCACTTTGAAGCATATGCTTTAGTTATTCTAGAAGCAGTAGGTTTCCCTCCAGGTCTTGGCCCTTCTCTTTGCTTTCACTGCTGTGTTTCAAAAGTGATGAGTTGGCAGACTTGTAGAAATCTTTCCCAGGGTTTTTACAATACCCCTTGTAGTTTTACTCAGGGACATCCAGCTGTCCCATTATCTCCTTGGTAGGGCAGCTTGCTTTGCAGATAAGGAGGACAGCTCTCCTTGCAGAGATTTGCAACTTCCTTGTCAGAACAGTCTATATGATCTTTCAGACATTTTAACTCCTTTGTCGCTATACAATTACAAGCTTATTTATGCATTAAAATGAATATTGTTTATGAATACAAACTTGACCATATTATTTACAGCTTATTCACATCATTCCCCCCTTTTCTTGATACAAGCAAATTTTTTTGCTATTTTATTTTTCAAAAGTACAATAGAATACACATTTGAACAGAACACACACAAGTATTATTAAAACAGTCAACAAAACTATGGCAACTAACACCTGTTTTAACCATTGTACATTAGGCAACCAGGAAGTTAGAGTTGTCCAAACATTTCCAAAATCCTAAGACACATCATCCTCACTTACTTCATGTAATACCTTGGTTTGTTTCCGTATTTCCTAAGTCAGTGGAAACTCTTCCACTTTTGTCCACGTATACGCAACAATTAGTATTTATAACTGTACATACTCCCCCTTGATCAGCTAACAGCAAATCCAAAGTTATTCTATTTTGTAACACCACTTGTGAGAGGCCAGATATTTCCTCTTGTTGGGCTTTCAATGCATCAATTGTTATTGTTCTGTTTTCTAATTTCTCTACTCACTCTTAACCAAGGGACAAACCATCGAGCAAAACTATGGAATGCAGTAGGCCTCTCTATTATAGGATTTGTGTTTAAGTATCCTTGTGAGAACGAATCATGTACTGTCGTATTAGGCACTACTGCTCCCAAGGTGCAGGTTCCCTTCCAATTTTTATGTAAAACCTTTCGAGCTGTATCATTGCACAGCCAGCACCATCCTTTCCCTTCGGGCACTGGCCAAGCAGTAGAGCTAACAGACAGTGAAGTACCGATGTCTAAAGCGTTATTACAAAAGGACTGAGTTCCTACATACATTACGGGATTACAATCCACAATTCCCATTCTTTTAGGTGGATTACATTTCTGAACACACATATAGTATGACTCTTGCACCTTAGGACTGTTTATCTCTAATTTTAAAATTTTATCATTTTCAATACTCCAAGAGGTATTTTCCTACAGTCTTTCCTAAGATTTATTCCTAGGTAATGGAAATCCAATCAATGATATACCCTTTCCTCCATATTCAGGCATATGTGTACATATCCAACAATCAGTTTTATTCAGAGCCTGAGATATGCCTTGTACCAGGGATAAATGTACATTCTTATTCCACAGAGTTAAGTACAAATTTGGCAAACATCCGACTATAATTATGACCTGAAGAATCGTAGTCCTGTGGGTCCTGCCGGAGTGACAGCCCATGATTTCTCAGGAGTTTTCTTTATTCTTGAATAGTGGATACAAGCGGCTCGTTCTTTTCTGTTCATCTTCATCACTTCCTGAAGAGAAATACTGGATTCACGAGTGAAGAAGTCTGTTTTCACGTTACATGAAACTTTGCTGGACTGTTATTCTGCTATTCAATTTCTAGTTCATGTTTGTACTTTGCATCAAACACACAGTTTTCAAAATAACTCCAAAGAGTTGGGTAATACATATAATAATAACCTACAAAACCAAAACCTAAAAATAACACTTTTTCGTAACACATTCCCTTTTTTTTTTTTTTTTTTTTTTTTTTTTTTACATGCGTCACTATCATGGCTACACTATAGGGATTTCGCACGCGCGGTCTTTCCAGATTTTTCCAAAACATTCCGTGGGGCTTTGCGCATGCGCATGCTCAAAGGTATACACGGACCATTCGCGTGACAAACAATGGCTACTGCGCGCCCAGATGAAATCCCAAACCCCTTTCCCGAGCTTACCACTCCGGTAAGTCTGTTAATGGTAACATTCACGGCACTATGGCCAAATGACAGGTCCCAGTTTTCAATGTAAGGTTTTTTTCACCACTAGACCACCACGTCACCTGCCAGAGAAGAAAGGCCTAGAGTGGACATTTCGCCCTCTGAACATTCTGTAAGGTGAGTGTTCTCAAAACGTTTAACCTATATGGTTCATTAGAAAGAAGATCAAAAATTTTTTTTTTTTTTTCCTGTTGCTGTTTAGGCAGAGGGTGCGTTTTTCTATTGTCTCACGTCAAGAACTTATGGCGGAGGTGAAAAAGTATAAAAGGCGTTTCCATATCGTCGTCTTTGCGTTCCTGGCGCTTGTTTTTATTGCTATTCTATTTTTTTTTTTACTCAGCTTACATTATTATCTGAATTGTTAAGAGTTAATTGTTTCCAAATTCTTGTTGGCTATTAAAATGTTATTTTGTGTGTACATTTTGTCATACTACTCGCATTTGTTTAACGCCATCGGGTGAAACCATAATAGCAAATTGCATGTTAGTTATAACGTGTTGAATTAATCTTATAAACATGGAAAAACACATGACAAAAACAATAAGGTGGCTAATCCACATAACAAATAAAATAGGATTCGTTTTACCCAGGGGCTCCCGAGAAGCCAGGAAAACAAGTCAATATTCGTCTTTCCAAGTTCAGACGGGAACATGGGCTAACTTCCCTGTCTCTGATGTGATTTGTTTAACTACCTCACCATTGTCATCAATTTTCAAACAACAATTGGAAACATTTACTTTACCACAAACACCTCTTTCTTTGGCTAGCAGGTAGTCCAGAACCATCCTGTGTTGATAAATTGCATTTAACATCAAAAGCTTTAGCTGTTTGATTAATAATAATTTCCAAGACAGCCTGTAGACGAATGATATGATTCAGATTGTAGATAGGTTCTCGAGCGCCGTTAATAAGTTCATTAGGATTCCAAGTTGCAGGTTTATAATACTGTATGATACGTTGGGGTGTCCATTCATTTAATAAATATTGGTACCCCCAAATTCTTGGGAGTCTGGAAAAATCAACTTGCTACTGTTATAAATTGAGACCACAATGGATCATAATCCAATTAAAATTTTATTAATTATAGCAAGTAGAATATGAGCAAAGACAGCGCTGGACGACAGGGGAGTCTGCGCTCCACCAACTGCCGTACTGAGCAGTTCAAACAGTCCCTTTTTATACATCTTTACTTCCATGTTCATGAGGTAGTGGAGTCATGCTTTTGTTGTTAGGGGGGGGTGTCGTTTTCTGCCTCCTGCTGGTCTTCCTCCTTTGTCTCATTGTCCTGTTTCTGTCGGTTCCTGGACACCTGGTGGCATCCTGGACACCTGGTGGTGATCTTATCTTTTCACAAGCGACATCCTGGACTCCTGGCAGTGATCGTATCTTTTCACAAGCGACATCCTGGACACCTGGCAGTGATCGTATCTTTTCACAAGCGACATCCTGGACACCTGGCAGTGATCGTATCTTTTCACAAGCGACATCCTGGACACCTGGTGGTTATCTTATCTTTTATTGTCTAATCTTTACATTTACATATGGGCTTAACATAAATTTAAATAAACAATACCCTAGTCCATAGTTTCTTACAATCCCCCCTTTTTCTTTTTATCCTATTATTGTTTATTATACACTGCTTTCATTCTCGGCACTGCGAACAAACCTTTTTCCACAATCCCAACATTTATCATAACACTCACAAGGTAATACCTCACAATTACAATAGGCATAGTTTTCACGTGGCATAACGCATTCACAACAATCTTCATCCTCATTAACAGATACACTCTTATATTTTGCCCTAGACCTCGTAGTTAAAATAAGCAATTTAGCTATGTCAAACCGTTCTCTAATAAAGTGTAAAATATAGCGTAATATACAAGGCCCAAATATAAGTCCCAGAATCAACATAATAAGTGGTCCTGCTAAAGCAGACAACAAAGTGGTTAGCCAAGGTGAGATATTAAACCAGTTTTCATACCATGTCCTGCCCGCCTCACGATCTTTCTTACGTTGATCTAACCTTTTCCGGAGTTCAGACATGGCGTCCTGGACTACTCCCGTATGGTCAGCAAAAGAACAACATTCTTCATTGAGAGCTACACATAACCCTCCTTCCTTTAAGAATAATAGATCTAATCCTCTTCTATTTTGTAACACTACTTCTGATAGAGACTTTACTGAAGTGGCTAAATTTTGGATAGATTGTTCTATTTTTGCTAAATCCCCATCTACAGCCATCTGCAAACTTTGTAATTCCTGACCTTTTACTAGGGAGGCTATGCCTGTACCTGCTCCAACTCCGCCCGCTATCAGCAGTGTAGCTAGGGTTACCACTGTAATTGGCTTTCGTTTTTGTCTGTTCAGGTCTCCTTCAAAGTGGCGTAACACCTCCTCAGAGGTGTGATAGATCAGACGAGGAACAATAATCACCTGTACACAAAACTGAGATTGATTAAACACGTTTAGGGATAGGCAAGGCGTTACTCCGATGTCTGAACAAACCCATTTAGCTCCTGGTGTCGGGATAGCCCATTTGTCATTTTGATTCTTGTGTTTCTCTATATTGGTGTTAGTGACTGTTCGGTTGCACAAAGGCTGATACTTTTCGGGCACTGTACCTATACATTTTCCTTGGCCTGTTACTAATTGAATAGTAATTCCTTGCGTATGGTTCCTCTGGTCATCCCATGGGCATTCTCGTGGGTTTGAACCATTAGACCATTGAATCCTACCTGGTTTTCCAATTGCCTCAAAATATGGTGGTCTAACATTATAACATAACCAGCATTCCTTAGTTAAATTTGGTTTGCTTTCATTAAGGGCACGATAAGAGGCTTGCATGAGATTCCATAAGGGGTCTTTAGATTCTGACAACTCTAAATCCCTGTAAAAGGAGAATTCAGTCACAGTGTCATTAGTTTTTTTGTTTTGGTTTTTTTTTTTTTTTTTGAAAGGGAGTCTGGAGAAGGGGTTACGACAATTATGGGGGCAACCTTTTCTTCAGATGAAGTAGGTAGATTCAGAACCAGATTTGGTCCTACTGGTAAAGGATCATGAGGTATCGGTTCCTTTTTTATAAGGAAATGTCCTCCCCTATCGGTTCCTGATTCCCAAAGTCTAGCCCCCCATGTTTTTCCTATCAACCAACCTGCATCTTCTGGGTGTGTCACATTAATGTAGATTTTGTCACATGTACCCTCATTCAAAAAACCTCCATTTGTTCCATGTTTCGGTGGTTCACATCCGAAAGGACCCCACCCTACCCATAAATACTTGTCTTGGTCAACCTCCCAATCTGAGGCTACTGTTTCACAACCCCAGTAGGCACAATAATAATGTCCTGGGTAATTACAGTATCCTTTCTCATGGTTTGAACTAGGGCAAAAATAAAATCCATGTTTGTTCAGGCAGGGTTTTACTGGTATGAGATCACACAGCGCACAGAGAAAACTAGGGGCTCCTGGAGTAACTTGAGTCTGAATGGTTACTTGTCCTTCCCACCTGAGTAAGGTCCATTTAAAAGGTTCATGAGGGTTTCCATTTGCTTGGGTCATTATCAATAACAAAACTAACGGTATACCAGGAAAAAGGGTGTCTGTCAATTTTGCCAATTTGAGTATATTTTTACCAGTCCTGGGGAATTCCGGCCATTGCTGCTTTTGCATCCCATTGTTCTGGTTCTTTTCTCCGCAGTATGTTCCTCCTCTGCCTTGCCCGTCGACTCGGTTGCTTCGAGCCACGAGGTGTACCATCTTCTCGGCAGCAAGGGAATTCTTCAGGAGAACAGCTGCTTTGGGCTTTCTGCCTGTTTACATAGGCTTCCTATTTTGCAGCTTTAACTAATGGGGCAAAGCAAGACACGGTTAATATTTCCCTTTTGCACTTTATAGCCAAGATTTCAGCTACAAAGGGGACTGGTTTGGTGGAGTGGTAACAATAATATTGAGGGTTTATTCCTTTGGCAAAAATTTCCCACCACTCATGTGCTTCTCAAATAATTTCTTGTTTAGACTCTAATTGTTTTGATTTCTACTCAGTAAGAGTTCTTTGGATTTTCCAACACTGTGTGCAAACTCCTGTCGGAGGGTATCCGAATTCACAGTGTGTCCACCATTTATCCTGGCATACCTTACATTTAAAACAAGCAAATGGATAGCAATTGTAGTTCAAATTATTACACCTAATTCATATATCTAGAGTGCATATATTATTTGCATCAGCATATCTTCTATATTCAATATTGTGTGGTTGCATAAGTTTAGCAATTTCTTTCAACACACTTTGTACGCTTCCATATATAATAAATAAAAAAAAATAATTATAGCAAATATAAACAGCAATACACACTTTATACCAAAAGGTAATGCAGCAAAATAATCAAATAAAGTCTCTATCATAACTTTATCTTCTCAATGTTATCTTGGTGTCACCTGGTGTACTGATTACTTTCCAGTGGGGTCTCGTCACTGGGCCTTTAATGCGACTGGCATGAGTCCATCCACGGTCAGCAGTTCGGACAGCTGTTTCTGTTGTAAGCAGAACAAGATAAGGTCCCTCCCAATTGGGTTTTAGGGTTTCTTCCTTCCACACTTTAATCAATATCCAATCCCCAGGTTTAATATTGTGAATTTTTAAGTCCAACGGGGGTCGTTGCACAATCAGTCCGCGTTCCCAAAGCTTGTTACGATGTTCTGCTAATTGTAAAACATATTCATTTATCGCACGGTCTCGAATTAAAATATTTGTTTGTGGGCTTTCAATTCTATAGGGCATTCCATACACCATTTCAAATGCTGATATTCCCACATCCGCTCGGGGTCTAGTTCTGAGAATTAATAGTGCCATGGGTAGGCACTTAATCCATGATAATTTGGTCTCTATCATTAATTTAGTTAGAATAGTTTTTATTTCCCCATTCATCCTTTCAACTTTTCCCGAACTTTGTGGATGCCATGGCGTATGGTATTCCCACTTAATACCCAAGCTTTCTGTTAGATTTCTAACAATTTTTGACACAAAGTGTGTTCCTCTGTCCGAGTCGATTACTTCAGGTACTCCATATCGAGGTATAATGTGTTCAAGTAATACTTTAGTAACTTGGTTAGCAGTTGCCTTGGAGGTAGGAAAAGCCTCAACATAATGTGTTAAATGATCCACCATTACTAATAAATATTTGTAACGCCCTACCCTGGGTAGTTCAGTAAAATCCACTTGTATGTGTGAGAAAGGTCTGTATGCTGGGGAACGCCCTCCAAGAGGTTTTTGTCTCAGGTTATTTTGATTAACCTTTTGACAGGTCTCACAGGTCGCCGTGACTGCCTTTGCTATGTTATATACGCCTATACAGGCAAACTGTTGATTGAAATGATCAACTAACGCCTGGGTTCCCCAGTGTGTTTTACTATGTATTTTTGAAAATATTTCGAATGCTATGCCCTTCGGCAAAACTTCTCTCCCATCTGGCAATATGTACTTACCATCCTGTTCCTTAGCTCCCATTTGTTCTAGTTTTTCCTTTTCTGCAGACTCAAAACTCAAATTTTTACTAACAGGTATTTGTTGTATAGTTAAAATCGTACTATAATTGCCTGCAGCTCGTTTTGCCTCTGTATCCGCTGCATTATTTCCCCTAACTTGGTAACTTGTACCTCGCTGGTGTCCCTTTATATGTACAACTGCTATTTTATTTGGCATTTTTAATGCCCCCAGAACTCGCCGAATTAATTCCGGGTGTATCAGTTCTTTTCCCTGTGAGTTAACGAATCCTCTTTCCTCCCATATTTTCCCAAAAGTGTGTACTACTCCGAACGCATAGCGTGAGTCTGTATATATAGTTCCATCCTTTTCCTTTAGTGACACTAATGCTTTCCACAATGCATACAGCTCACAGGCTTGAGCTGACCAGCTGGCACTCAGCGGGCCTGATTCTATTGTCTTAAATTCTCCTTTTTCCAACTTAACGATGGCATATCCGGACAATCGTTTACCTTCCATTATTCGTGATGACCCATCTATAAATAATATTTCTCCACATTGTAGTTCTTCTTCTTCTAAGTCTGGCCTAATACGTGTCTGTTGTTCAATTGTTTGAAAACAATTGTGCAATAGTTCATTACCTTCTCCTGGGTACAAAAATTCAGCGGGGTTAACTGCTCCAATAGTTTTCAAAGATAGTTTAGGGGATTCTATAAGTATTCCCTCATACTTTAATAATCGGCTATCTGTAAGCCATTTTTCTGCTTTTTGTTGTAACACTCCCCTGATGTTATGAGGCGCATATAAGACAACTTCTCCATTAAAGGTGATGCGATTCGTTTCCTCAAGTAATAAGGCAGCAGCAACAATGATTTGTAAACAACTCGGCCAACCCCTGCTCACAGGGTCCAACAGCTTTGATAAGTATGCCACCGGTTTCTTTTGTCCGGCCCATTCCTGAGTTAATACTCCGAATGCCGTTCCTTCATGTATGTTAACAAATAAATGGAATGGCCGCTTTAAATCTGGGAGGCTTAAAACCGGTGCTTGACTTAGCTCCCTTTTGAGACTGGCAAACTGCTCTTGATCCTGAGGGGTCCACTTGGGTATTTTGTCTTTAGACAGTTGCTCATATAAGAATTTAACTTTAAAGCTATAGTTCTCTATCCATTGCCTACAATACCCAAATAGCCCTAATGCCTGCCGAATTTGCCTCTTAGTGACAGGCATAGGTAATTCCAGAATTCCTTTAATGCGCTCTGGATCCAATATCTTCTTGCCGTTAAACAAATAATGCCCCAAATATTTCACTTTTTCCTCTACAAATTGTAACTTTTCTTGTGATACCCGTAGGCCCTTTTGTGCAAGAAAATTTAGGAGTCGAATGCTTTCTTTTCTTACATCCTCCTTATTATTCCCTGCTATGAGCAGATCATCTACATACTGTAACAGCACGTTTCCCGTTTGTACCTGGTATTCTTTTAAGAGCTCTTCCAGGGCCTGTCCAAACAGATTAGGGGAGTCAGTGAACCCTTGGGGAAGCACGGTCCATCTCAATTGCTGTCTACGGCCTGTCTCTATGTCTTCCCATTCAAAGGCAAAATAATCACGGCATTCTTCTGCCAGTGGACAGGCCCAAAAGGCATCCTTTAAATCTGCCACACTGTACCAGGAGTTATGGGGTCCTAGCTTGCTTAGCAGTGTGTATGGATTTGCTACTACAGGGAACCGGGTGATAGTTCTTTTGTTTATTTCTCTTAAATCATGTACGAGCCGATATTTCCCATTTGGTTTCTTTACAGGCAGAATGGGGGTGTTAAAGGGTGACATACAAGGCTCTAAGATTCCTTGTGCTAACAATCGATCAATTTCTGGTTTTAATCCTCTCCGTCCTTCTAGGGATATGGGATATTGCCTTACCCTCACAGGTATGTGGGGTTCGGAAATTTGGATTTTAATCGGTGGGATTTCCAGTCTACTAATTGTGTTCGGAGAGTACCAGACATCAGGGTTAATTTGTTTTTGATCATCCACGGTCAAAGGATAAGCAGACACTGTTAGCTCTTGATTTTTCACTTTGATTTCTAATTGCAATTCAACAATTAAATCTCGTCCTAACAGATTAAATTCTGCTTCAGGGACGAGCAAGAGTTCACCCATTCCAAATTTATTTTCAGTTTCAAATACCACATTTTTGATTTTGCTTACTTTAAAGGGTTCTCCTTTTGCCCCAATTACTTGTACTTTTTCAGGGGAAACTTTACATCCCTCAGGTATTTGCTTAATAGTTGATTTTTCAGCCCCAGTGTCTACTAAAAAGGTGAACTCTTGTTTATGGGGACCTATTTTTAATTTTATCAAGGGCTCATGATGACTCCGGTCCCCTAAGATATAGAGCCCCTGACTCTCCTATTCCATTTTCAATATTTCCTCATCCTTGATCCTTTCTCTGCAATTCTTTTTTATATGTCCCTTCTTTCCACAGTAAAAACAACATCTCTGTTCCTTCTTTACTATTACGTTCCCTTGTTTTGTTCCAGCAGATCTGTGTTCACCAGTCCACCCTTTGCGATCCTCTCTGACCGCTGCTATCATCATTTTTACTTGTCGCTTGTTGCTCTCTTCTTCCCGCCTTACGTAGACTTTCTGAGCTTCCCTCAATAATTCATCCAACCCTCTATTCTGCCAATCTTCTAACTTTTCAATCTTCTTTCTGATATCTTCCCATGATTTTGCCACAAACTGAGTTTTGAGGAGCACTTGCCCTAAAGGGTCGTCTGGATTTACCCCAGAGTACAGCTGAAGGGCTTTCCTCAGACGTTCCAGCCACTCAGTAGGGCTTTCATCTTTCTTTTGCATTTCATTAAATGCTTTATTGATATTCTGGCCACGGGGTACTGCTTCCCTAATCCCCTGGATTACTATAGTTCTCAGGTCCTGCATATGAGTTCTATGCGCCCGATCCTGATTATCCCAATTAGGTCTTTGGAGTGGCCATTTAATGTCTGCTTGGGGCCCCTGGGCATGCTGAGCATCCCACAGTCTCATTCCTGCTCGTCTAATCATATCTCTTTCCTCGGTAGTAAATAATTGACCAAGGATAGATTGCATCTCATCCCAAGTATAAAGAATTGGTCCCAAAAATTGATTTAATCTTTCTGCCACTCCGAGTGGGTCCTCAATTAAGTTTCCCATCTCGGTTCTTTTAAAATCTCGTAGGTCAGCCGAATTTAGAGGCACAGAAATATATCCAATCACAGGTTGAGGTCCCCCCATGGGTATTTCCCTTAGGGGGTACATCTGAGCTGCCCCTTTTTGACTTCTAGTTACGCGTCTAGGAGGAGGGGGAGACCCCTGTTCCGTCTCTGGTGGGGGAGTGGGCGCTCTGGGGACCTCTGCGGGAGCAGGAGGAGGGATGTAAGGAGGGGGGGTTAGAAGGGTTTCGTCTAACTCTTCCTTCTTTTTTCTTTGTTTAATTTTTACTTCATTCAGTGGATAAAGTCTAGCTCCTGGTCTTTCTAGCCACACTTCCGCATATTGACTCTCTTCCGGGTTAAGGGGTTTTTTATTATTAACCCAGAGGTTTAATTGTTGTCTTACCCAATCTTCTTCTGACCCATATACTGGCCAAAAGACATTTTTAGAAATCTTCTTCCCTCCCCATATCTTAGTACAATATTCTATCATCTTCTGCTTATCTTTCCCTAGGGTTCCAGGGAAATATTTCCAATTGTCTAAGATATATGCCAGAGGGGTATTCTTAGGTACAGTGGGTACCCATCCCATGGGATTCGAAGGCTTGCTGCCCTTCGCCCCCATCTTCTGGAATATCCACAAACATACACTCACTCGCTCCCCTTGTTCCTGGCCCAGTCCCTCGCGGGAGATGGGAGACGCAGTACTTAAGAGTCCACACTCGCTTGGTTCAGTATATCGAACCTCTCATTCGTTATATTCCAGGAAACCCAATCCCGCCCGAACGGCAAACCTTGCGAACAAATTCGCAATATACTTACGCGTCCTGCGTCTTCATCCGGACTCCCGTGCACAGAATTTTTATGGGATTTTACCGGTTTCTCCTTTGCTCATTATTCTAGAGTTTAGGTTCGTCGGTAAGGTTGGAGTAAGCTGTTGGTCGCAGGGCCGCGAAATGTTGCGGGGCGCCTCCCCGGAGGACCAAAGCCCACTGTTCCTTATCCGAGTCACGGCACCAGAAATTGTTATAAATTGAGACCACAATGGATCATAATCCAATTAAAATTTTATTAATTATAGCAAGTAGAATATGAGCAAAGACAGCGCTGGACGACAGGGGAGTCTGCGCTCCACCAACTGCCGTACTGAGCAGTTCAAACAGTCCCTTTTTATACATCTTTACTTCCATGTTCATGAGGTAGTGGAGTCATGCTTTTGTTGTTAGGGGGGGTGTCGTTTTCTGCCTCCTGCTGGTCTTCCTCCTTTGTCTCATTGTCCTGTTTCTGTCGGTTCCTGGACACCTGGTGGCATCCTGGACACCTGGTGGTGATCTTATCTTTTCACAAGCGACATCCTGGACTCCTGGCAGTGATCGTATCTTTTCACAAGCGACATCCTGGACACCTGGCAGTGATCGTATCTTTTCACAAGCGACATCCTGGACACCTGGCAGTGATCGTATCTTTTCACAAGCAACATCCTGGACACCTGGTGGTTATCTTATCTTTTGTTGTCTAATCTTTACATTTACATATGGGCTTAACATAAATTTAAATAAACAATACCCTAGTCCATAGTTTCTTACACTACTGTTGCCCTGGCTAATTTTCAAACACATTTCACATTGCTGAGTCACCTGTTTTATTACAGTATACAAGTTCTGCCCTATCAATTTCTGATTTAGACTTTTATATAAATTATCAGCTCCCCAATGCATCTTATTATGTTCTATTACGGCTGTGGTCCATATTAAATTGGATGGTACCACTATACGACCATCCCTCAAATAAGTCCACTTATTTATTTTATCATTCATATCCTGAATTACCTTTAAGTTTTCTTTAGAATAATTTGGCTCCTGATCTGTACTTACAGTTTGGATTTTTACTGTCTGGTATTAAGGATAATTCATGGTCGGCCAGGCGGTTTCCAATTTCCAAATCAGTGCCTCAATGGGCCATCTTATGTTCTTTCTTCCTGGACGACCCTCTTAGAACAGAGGGGGCCATTCCTCACATCAAGGTCTGGCATGGCACATGTCCCCACCGCTCAACGCCTACTGGGTTGCAGCCAGCAGCAGAGCTCAAGATTCTTCTTGGTGGCAAACACCGAGGCCAACCCAGTCTTGCCCTTGATTGTGGTAGGAGGCACCTGACCAACCTTATTCCTTGTACTTCCTTGTCAATGCAGTTTCATCTGCACATCCCATAACAAGTCACAGTCATGGTAAAACACAGATTTACATTAGTAGAACTACTACAGAGTGTATTTTATTTTAGTTTTTTATGCAATATCCCCCACAGCCTTGCTGACCAAGGGATATTGTTTTACCTGAACTAGGCAGGCCTCCCGTTTATCATTTTTACTGTAACAGGGAAAGCATTTTCCCCTTTACCTGGGATTTACTTCCAGATATACCAGTTAAAGATTTCTTTTACTTCAGAGAGGTCTTCTCTTCCACTTAAAGGTTTCAGGATATTTTCCTGGTGGCCAGCAGCTCCCACAACTGTAACAAATTCTTTTCACTGAAGTTTAACACCAAATAAATTAGTTTTGTATTCACCAACTTTTCTACATTACAATTACCTAGTAACAAACAACTCGAACCTTTATCCAGTCCTATTCACAACCAACTTTCAAACATCTAAATTTCCCATCAGAGATTCACCTTTACTCTCCTCAGACCCACTGCCTGCCCTAGAGGGGCCGTTACCGGTCCTGTTGTACTGCAAATGCTGCAGCAATTGGGGTGACATTGTCAGGTCCTTCTGCTCAATTGTCAGCAACAGCAACCCCCTCCTCCCCACCATCAGGAGGATTCGGGGCAGGAGATGCTGTTCCTGCTCTGCAGGTTACACAAGCCTGCCTCTGCAGCAGCACTTCTGTTTTAACTCTTTCTTACCCTGAATGCAAACCTGCTACTTGTTGCTTTAAGTTTGTGTTATTACATATCAGCCTTTGCAGGCAAACAGCAAACACCCTGCCGTGCATCCAGCGTGACTCAGCCGCACCTTCGAGGGGGTACGGGGTTTGTACAAACTCACCCCAATACTTTAACACTTTCACAGGGTCTTTGACTCTCCACCCCCCTCCGGCTTCAGATCTTACATACATTATTACAAGTTTTTATCTTACAACATGTTTCATTCTGGTTGCTGCACAGAAAGAACCACAACCTCAGCGCTCTCTATTTTTTTTTTTTTTTTTACACAAATATTTCAACAAGAACATCCTTAAAGCTATTAAACAGGTACACCAAAAACCTAAAATTTTAACCAGAGGACTAACGGTGCCCCAAAGAGAATGTGGGTCAAGGCCTTGCTCATTAGCCTCTCCATTTTGTACCTCCGTAACACTAAAACCTTTAAGACCGCCATATAAGTATTACTCTGACAACTGTGTTTGCCTGTTTATCTTAGAAAATTTCAGTATTTCTTTACAATCCATTAAGCACAGGCATAATTACACACATTTATTTTAGGATACTTCTGTGCCTCCCACAATTTAAGCCTATAAGAAGATGCTGTTTAAGCATCATATTAACTCAGGTTAACCAGCAGCAGCTTCAGTATTCAAATGGAAAGCCACAGACGTGTTCACAGTCATCAAAAAAATATCCCTGCAAATAAATCTACAAATCAGTTACTGAACTTGGCTTTGTATTGTGGAGCTGAATTGGAGCAATGCCACTGTCAGCTGAAATTAAGCAAAGTGCTCCATCCCCCCCCACAGGCAGAGTAGAGCTAGTTTTGCATACAACGTGGACATCCTGTCCACAGCACAGGTGTTTAATCTTACAAATCTCCTTCTGCTGCATCACCCTACCTGCACGACACTGACGCAGCCTCAGATCCTCATGTAAATATACTATAGTAATGCAACTTACATAAAGCAAGACACTGAGTACAGTTTTGTTTGGGTTTTTTTTTTTTTTTTTTTTTCTATCCTTTTCTAGAGCCATAATCAAAGATCAGGTGGTGTTAATCCCACACTCCTCCTGTCACACAAACATATCAGCACACATTACTTCATCCCATTTTCCTTCTCTCCGTACTGCAGCTATCAATGTTTTCTTATTCACATTTCCACCAGCAGACCCTCCAATATCCCTCCAGTGACTCAAAACACATCCTAACGGGCTTTTCTTTAAAATCCCACCACTCTGTTTTCCTCCCATTTTTCCAGCTTACACTCACAGAACACACTTATCACTTACAGAATTACTACTTACAAAACACAACACACAGGTATCTTTCTACAGCAACACCAAGAGCTCACTATTATTATAAAAAATATAGCCGAAATCACAGTAACAATTATCAAAGTCAAATTCCACATTCCATAAATCCGGTAACCAAAATAAGCAACACTGCAGCAAATAAGCTTTATAAGCAAACTTGCCAGATTCCAGATGGCAATTAAATGCTGATAAAACCCAAACAGAACCAGAAGTATACTTAGGGTGTCAGCCACAGAAGTATACCTGAGTTTTCCAGACCAGACATATACTTGAGAAACTAGTTCCCAAGCACACCCAGATGTATACCTGAGAAACTAGTTCCCAAGCATACCCAGACGTATACCTGAGAAACTAGTTCCCAAGCACACCCAGACGTATACCTGAGAAACTAGTTCCCAAGCATACCCAGACGTATACCTGAGAAACTAGTTCCCAAGCATACCCAGATGTATACCTGAGAAACTAGTTCCCAAGCATACCCAGATGTTACCCTGCGGAAATCAATTTTCTCGTCTTACGGGTAACCCCAGATTACCGGTAATACCAGAATACAGCAATAAAGAATACTATCACTTACAGGAGATGGGATTCTTGTCTGCCTCCGCAGTGATCCGATGAGTTGGGGAGTCCCTCCGGGAAAATCCCGGGGGTACCCAAGGGAGTCCACTTCCCAGCGGGTCCTACGGTCAGGCAGAGAGCCAAACAACGTCTTCAGAATTTCTTAGTGATTAAGTATTCTTTATTGTCGGCGCCGGGCGTACGGGGGATCCTTCCACCAATCGTACACACCCAGAGGGGCAGACCATCTTATATTTATATAATGAAACAATGAATATTCCATTAACGCCTATACATATTCATTACCTGAACCCGCCTACCCTCGCTTCGTATGCTAATTAGCTTATCAGTCTTTCACGCTTGCGCAGATTCTTCCAAAAATTGTGGGCCGGGGTCTTTAGAATGTGGGCAGTGGTCTATGGGAGGAAGGCTGTAGGTCTTCCTCATGGTGTACTTTTCACCTTTTGCTCATTATGTGATGGTCTTGCACATTTGCAGTGTTCTTATCAGTCTGAGGTAATTTATGCCCTTGCTGGCCATCTGCTTTTCTTGCTTAATTATTTCTTTTACCCTTATCTGTCCTCTCCTGCTGAAGTGTTCCGCTAAAGTTTTAACACAGAAGATCAGCAGATAGGCGGATGTCTAACAAAGGATAACAGAACAGACATCACAGGTAGATGAGTAACATGTGGCGGTACATGATATCTACAATTGTTACAGTGGCTAACAAACATAATGTTTATTCTTTAATTCTATTCTAAAGTTCATTCACACTACATCACTTTGAAGCATATGCTTTGCTGTGTTTCAAAAGTGATGAGTTGGCAGACTTGTAGAAATCTTTCCCAGGGTTTTTACAATACCCCTTGTAGTTTTACTCAGGGACATCCAGCTGTCCCATTATCTCCTTGGTAGGGCAGCTTGCTTTGCAGATAAGGAGGACAGCTCTCCTTGCAGAGATTTGCAACTTCCTTGTCAGAACAGTCTATATGATCTTTCAGACATTTTAACTCCTTTGTCGCTATACAATTACAAGCTTATTTATGCATTAAAATGAATATTGTTTATGAATACAAACTTGACCATATTATTTACAGCTTATTCACATCATTACTAACCACCCTGACACCTGACCTAGCTTGGTTCACAGTTTTAGACTTAAAAGATGCCTTCTTTTGCCTCCCTCTCCATGAAGCCAGCCAAAGAATTTTTACTTTTGAATGGGAAAATCCCAGAAGCGGTCGAAAGACCCAGCTCACATGGACAGTGTCGCCACAGGGGTTTAAAAATAGCCCCACAATTTTTGGAAACCAATTAGCAAAGGATTTGGAGTTATGGGAACCACCACGAGGAGAAGGGAAAGTGTTACAATATGTAGACGATCTTCTTATTGCAACCAGAACCGAAGAATCTTGTATTATTTGGACTGTGAGCCTGCTGAACTTTCTGGGACTACAAGGATATCGGGTTTCTAAGAAGAAGGCACAGGTGGTGTTACAACAAGTCACATACCTAGGGTACGAGATCAGTGCCGGACAACGGGTCCTAGGGAAGGCCCGAAAAGAAGCCATATGCCAAGCCCCCCGACCACGAACTGTAAAGGAACTGCAGACATTTCTGGGAATGACAGGATGGTGCAGGCTTTGGATATGTAATTATGGCTTGCTTGTTAAACCATTATATTCCCTGATAGCAGCTAATCAGAAGGATCTTCAGTGGGATGCTGAATCAGACAGAGCTTTCCATGAACTGAAGAAAGCCTTGATGTCGGCACCAGCACTAGGACTTCCTGATGTGAGTAAGCCATTTTTCCTATTTTCCCATGAGAAACAGGGAATGGCATTAGGAATACTGGCACAAGATTTGGGACCATACAGACGGGCAGTGGCGTACTTCTCTAAACAGCTGGATGCCACTGCAAAAGGGTGGCCTGGTTGCCTGAGAGCAGTAGCAGCTGTCATCCTAAACATCCAGGAGGCCCGGAAGTTTACCTTGGGCCAGAAAATGACTGTCTTAGTATCCCACACAGTGTCTGCAGTCCTTGAAACAAAAGGGGGGCATTGGCTCTCCCCACAGAGATTCCTAAAATACCAGGCCATAATGGTGGAACAAGATGATGTTGAGATCGTGACTACAAACATCGTCAATCCGGCCTCATTTCTTAATGGGAATGTTGGCGAATCAGTCGATCATGACTGTCTAGAAACAATTGAAGCCACTTATTCTAGTAGGACAGATCTCAAGGATGTTCCTATTAATGGAGCTGAACATTGGTTCACGGATGGGAGCAGCTATATGCTGAATGGAAAGCGACATTCCGGATATGCTGTTACAACCTCTGAAGAAGTGATAGAATCGGGACCGCTACCAGCTGACACTTCGGCACAGAAGGCTGAAATCATAACCCTTACTCGAGCTCTGGAGAGAGCTCAGGGAAAACCTATAAATATTTGGACTGATTCTAAATATGCCGTTGGAGTGGTACATGCTCATGGAGCAATATGGAAAGAAAGGGGACTGTTAAACTCCCAAGGAAAAATCATCAAACATGCGGAAGAAATTTTGAAACTCCTAAATGCGGTCCAGCTTCCTGAAAGGGTGGCAATTATGCACATCAAGGCACACCAGAAAGTGAGCACAGAATTAGAAAGAGGAAATGAACTGGCGGACAGGGAAGCAAAACAGGCAGCCAGAAAAGCAATCAAGGTAGAGGGTGCGCTAATACCCGATGGACAAATATCTCTAGAAGGTAAACCAGACTATACTAAAGAAGATCGCAAACTGATTTCTGACCTAGAGGGATCATATAATGAGGAAGGGTGGGCTGTAATCTCACATGGGAGAATAGTGATTCCTTCCTACATGGTATGGTCAGTAGTTCGGGAAGAACATAGAAAAAGGCACTGGGGGGCAGAAGCTCTCTATAAGGATCTCACTAAAAACATAATAGCACGAAATTTGTATACTACTATTAGACAAGTAACCCAACAATGTGATCTTTGTCTCCAGACTAATCCTAAGATTACCAAGGGGCCAAAGTTGGGAAAAATTGGGAAAGGAAATGTTCCAGGGCAACATTGGCAGATTGATTTCTCGGAACTTCCTAAAAAGGGGGGGTATCGATATTTATTGGTACTAACAGATACCTTTTCAGGTTGGCCAGAAGCCTTCCCGTGCAGAACTGCTAAAGCCCGGGAAGTGACCAAAATACTGCTCCAAGAGAAAATACCTAGGTTTGGAGTCCCAGCGGTAATGTCCTCGGATAGAGGACCACATTTTGTGTCCAGAATAGTGCAACAGATCAGCCACCATCTAGGAATAGATTGGCAATTACATACCCCATACCGACCACAATCGAGTGGCCAGGTGGAAAAGATGAATCATCTAATCAAACAACAGATTGTCAAGCTAGGTCAAGAAACAAATCTAACTTGGCCCCAGTCTTTGCCATTAGCTCTTACACAAATTCGAATTAGACCAAGAGCAAAAGAGGGGCTTAGCCCATTTGAAATTTTATATGGACGACCCTATGGGGTACAAAAGAGGACGTCTTTTAATAATAAGAGAAGGAGAGGAAGGCATATTTCCTACGGAAATTCGAAAGATCGTTTGGGACAATGCTGCGGAAGTAGAAAGAAAACTCCAGTCATGGTGGAATATGGTGAACTTTACCTACGACCCCAACACACACACAATCACAGCTTTTGTATTAACCATACATAATGCAGTAATAATTACCATACACCCCATTGTAGCCCTTGGAATTAACCATAATGGGGTGCTCCTGTACCCTTTTGAACATAGAACATGGGCCAGAAAGATAGGCGACAAGTGGCAAACAGTAGATTTAGAATCTTGTATTATGCAAGAACAGCAGGGCTTCCTCTGTGAAAGCAATACTATAATGGCTCAGGAAACTTGTTTAGATACAGATCAGAAAATATGCCATTTCGAGGCCCGACCAAATGCAAACTTGAAAACAGTAATTATATATGCAGGGAAGGGATGTGCGTGTTTGAGAACTAAGTGTAACACAATAACTGTAGATGGGGAGGTAAAGGAGACTGCACAATATTCAAATTACTGTATCTGTAATTTTACATCTAACTTTACCCTATCACAGATGATAATTCCTACCCCCATAGGACTAAATATAAGCAGTATAAAAGAACTATTAAAACATGCAGATTTACAACGTATACTGGAAGAAACCAAAGAAAAGGGACACGAAACTCTTCTTATGATCCATCATGATGTAGAGGGGATCAAGAAAGTTTTAAAAAAGGTAGAACAGGATGGAAACCATAATTGGTGGGATACTCTCTTTGGCTGGTCACCTTCTGCAACAGGAATTCTTAACACTATGGTACACCCCATTGTGATCTTATTGATCAGTTGAGGAATTTCCTTAATACTAACCATTATGTTATATTTGTGGGTTTGGAGAATGTTTAAAAGGGTAACACTTATGTATGATGCTTTAAATCATTCGGGAGGACTGCTTAAGTAAAAGAATTTACTTAGTTTGATAGAAAAGGGGGGATTGATATGGAGAAATAGTGTGAAATGGGGACAATGGACATCGATTGTGATTGTATATGTCTGCTCAAGGAATGTGGGTATGGTGACTGGTCATGGGTGCGGTGTCTGGTCACATATGCACACAGCTCTGAGGAGACAACTACAGTTTTGAGGGGACGCCTGCCCTTCTTCCTCTAACAAAGGGGCTATTAAAAAAAGAATGAGAAAAGGATGAGAGATATTCCAATGCTATCTATAGGGAGGGAGTGCCAAGTCTCCTTGCTGGAGAAGATTGGATGGTCACAAGGACATGAATCACCTTTCCTTGCTGAAGAAGATCGGATGGTCACAAGAACATGAATCACCTACAAACCTGCAAGACCACCACATTCCAGGAAACAGACTGATAAGCTAATTAACATACGAAGCGGGGTTTAGGTAACGAATATGTATAGGCGTTAATTGAATATTCATTTGTTTCATTGTATAAATGTGAGATGGTTCGTCACTTCGGGTATGCACGCTTGTGGAGGAGCGATCCCCCGTGCATCTGCGCGCAATAAACATACCTACTTTATAACTTTCGAGTTATAGAGTCTAATTCCGCACGTCAGAACCATTCACCTAGAAATATACTTCAACAGGAAACAGAGGATTTTTTTTTACTAGTTTTTGCATAGCAGTATCACATCAGTAACTTGGAGTAGATCAAAGAAATGCCTATATTGCTTCCTTTTTCTGATAATGGAAATTTTATGGAACAAAATGCATAATTTGTTGTCGTGGTTTAATCCCAGCCAGCAACCAAGCACCATGCAGCCGCTTGCTCACTCCCCCTCACCCAGAGGGATGGGTGCGGCGAATGAAGAGACGGGACGCAGCTTGATGCAAGCAAATGTCAATTTATTGCACAGAAGCACGAGTTTTTATACACTTTCAGAAGCTGCGCGTTTTAAACAGATTGGTTCTTGAAGCTAAGCATTGCATACTAGGCAGTCCCTGATTGGTGGTTAACTACCAGCAATTAACAGCAAGGTGTTACCTTTCCTTGGCGCCATCCTTGGCGCCATCCGTCTCCCACTCCCTTGTGCTCAAACATGCCTCATCATGTTAATTGTTGTCTAGACAAGCTCGAGCACATTCCCCTCAGCTAACTGATTGCCATGCATGGTCCTAGTTTCCAGCCCGCTCCTGCAGATGGGATGGGGAGGAGGATCAGAAAGGAATGTAAAAGTCAGGGGTTGAGATAAGAACAATTTAATAGGTAAAGTAAAAGCCGCACATGCAAACAAAGAAAAACAAGGAATTCATTCACTACTTCCCATGGGCAGGCAGGTGTTTGTCCATCCCCAGGAAAGCAGGGCTCCATCACACGTAATGGTTACTGGGGAAGACAAACGCCATAATGCCAAATGTCCCTCCCCTTCCTTCTTCTTCCCTCAGCTCATATACTCAGCATGACGTCATATGGTATGGAATACCTCTATGGTCAGATTGGGTCACCTGTCCTTCCTGGCTGTGTACCCTCCCAATTTCCTGTGCCTCTCCAGCCCTCTTGCTGGGCAGGGCCCAAGAAACCAAAAAGTCTTTGATTTACTATAAAGATCACCCAGCAACAACTAAAAACATCAGCATCCTATCAGCATTGCTCTCACATCATAGCCAAAACACAGCACTGCACAAGCTACTAGGAAGAAAACTAACTCTATCCCAGCTGAAACCAGGACAGTCTTACATTAAACTAATGTAATCACACAACACACAAAAAATATATACTAAAAAAAATTAATCCAGAATTAACAATAACAAATGTGGGACATCTTATATATGAATCACAAACAACTGAAAATGTCAGTCTCCAGTACGCAATGTCAAGAAATTCTGACCCAGAGTCATCTCATACCTAAATATTTTGCTCTTAGCATTTGTTTTTATCTTCTCTGCTAAATTATTTCCTTTCTGATTCTCCTCCCCATCCCTCTGGGTGAGGGGGAGTGAGCAAGCAGCTGCGTGGTGCTTGGTTGCCAGCCGGGGTTAAACCACAACAGTCCTTTTTGGCGCCCAATCTGAGGCTCAAAGAATTTGAGATAACAACTGATTTGATTGGAATGTGCTAGTTTGAATTTATAGCTGTTATTCCTGTTTAGCTATTAAGGGGCAGGTTTCTGTGCTTACCATGGGGCTTGCTTGCCTTAATGTATATTAGAGTCTAGTGCTCATTCGTGGCTTCTTTTTGCTTTCGCTGCTTGCTGTACTGCTTATCATCTTACTGTGCTGTGCCTGGGAACATTTTGATAACAGCAACGGTGATGCACATGGGCTGGCAGATGGCCAGGGCATGGCTGCCGTTTCTGAGCTGCTGTACTGGACAGGCTGGAACTCCAGTGTGAACTCGAGTCAAAGGGACTGTGACCTGTGGATGAGTCTGTTACCGAAATCTCGGAATGAAGAACTTATCGACACCAATGTGATGTAGATAAGCAGACACTTCTTTATTGACGGCCGGGTGCGTGAGCGAGTCCTCTCACGATCAACGCACGCCAGGTCCCAAAAACAGATTCCATATATAGAACTTATTCATACATATTCATTAAGTATTCATGCATAATCATAACATTTCCCAGAAATCATTAACATATTCTCCTCCCATATCTGATTCTGCGCAATAAAGCTTAGAAAGGTCCAGAAATGGGTCTGGGGTACGATTTGGGTAGGTGGTATATGAGTCGGTGGTCACGATCTCCCCCTGCCGGAATTACCTTTTACTAAAGTTCACGGTTTCTTGGCAGGTAACTACAAGCTGTTCCAGTCGACTCTCCCCAGTTCCCATTAATCCTACATTCTGACATCTCAATATACTTTCTATATACAGAAGACTAGTTAGATACAAAGAAACCTTTCAAACCCTAAATTATTACTTAAGCTTCAACAATGATTCCAACCCATTCTTCTGGCCTTAGTACAAAATGTACAAAGGGTCTCACAACTACTTTTACTAAATAATCATAACTTTCTTCAACATATATTTTTATCCTCCTATATTTCTATTCTATAAAATAACTCTATAAAATCAGATAATCAAACCAATAAAATCAATTGATCTCAACTCTTTAACAAATCGACAACAAGTCCACGTGGGAGCAGGACACCCCAAAACCCCTGTGGCTGTCAATAAGTCCATGCCAGAGCAGGGATATCTTGGATTGTCTGTGGCCATGGTTATGTCTGTGCTGCAGCAGGTATGCCTCTGAAGGAATTGTGGCCCAAGGACAAGTCCATGTTGGGGAAGGTACACCTTGAAGCATCTGTGGCTGTGGATAAGTTCGTGCTGCAGTAGGTATACCCTGAAGTGGCTGTGCATGAGGTCATGCTGGAGCACCTCAAAGCATGTGGCCATGGATAAACCCACAACAGAACAGGTACAGCCCTGGAGGGATTGTGGCCAGGGATAAGGCCATGCTGGAGCTGATTCAATTCTGAAGGGACTGTGGCTGTGGGTAAGGCCACGCTGCAGCAGGTCTATGGTCATGGCCCATGGATGGAACAGGTGCACCTCAAAGTGACTGTGGCTGTGGATGAGTCTATGCCGCAGCAGGTATACCCCTGGAGAGACTGTGGCTCGTAGCTGAGGCTCCACTTGGAGCAGGTACAACACTAAAGGACTGCAGTCTGTGGATAATTCGAAGCCGGAGCAGGGGCAAGGGGAGGAGTTCATTGCAATGTTAAACCCTACAGGCTGGTCTGAAGGGTCCAGGGGTGGAGACTGTGATAGATATACCTTTAAATTGTTGTAACCCACTATTTGAGTTTCATGTTATAGTAATGACTATAGCAGCAACCACCTGAACCATTGGAGGACAAGCCTTACAAGAAGCAGTGCAAGTGCAGCAGTGACTTGACCTGAGCTGGCTTTGATGCCTGATAACCCCATACAACACACAACCTCTCTTCTCCTGAGTGACTACCATAAGAGATCGTGTTCATGGACTAAATGAACTCGGTGGACATTTGTGGACATTTTATAGACATTTTTACAGGGGTGGTGCATAGACTCGGGGAATGATATCTGTGTATTATATCAAAGGATGGGAAGGGTGATGGTGGTTAATGAGATTGTATTGAAAGTGTGGCATAATGTAAATGTCATGGAATAAGGGGTTGACACTTGTGGTCTGACCTCTGGAGGAAGGAGAAACAGCATGGACAGTATAATCTGACCAACAGTAAAAGCCTTGTTGCAGCCTACTAGTTTGTTTTTGCTGCAACAATTGGTGCCCTGCGAAGAAGGTCCCCCGTGGAGAGTCAGCCAAGTCACGACAATCACACCAATATGGCTACATGCTGTGCTCCCTTTATTAAACAAACAGGTCATATTTATAACTTAAACCAACCGCTCACATGACTCTACACACAGGTGATTGGATAAAAGTTTCTGGTCACGCGGGCGTCCGTGTCGCTGATCGGTGAGCATGCTGCAGGCGCCTGATCAGAGTGTGCCAATGAGAGTGTGTTGATTCCGCGGTTCCCAGGACTTGCTCTGCACCTGGCTTCTTGTTTGTGCACAGCTTGTTTTCTTTCTCTCACTGCTTGTTTCAAGGACAATTTAAAGTTGCTCTGCAGTTTCAACTAACAGGCCTGGGTTGTCCAACCCAGACAATGGTAACATATGTCCTCGGTCCTTTAAAAATCCCTCTACAGCCCTGTGTGAGGCTGAGTTGGACTCCAACTACACCAACTGGCACCCAACGTAGCTGAGACAAGCGGGAGAACCTGCGACCCATAACAGACACCGTGAGAGGTGAGCCGTTGACAACTAATTGATATGGGTGTATTGCAATATTTGTTGTCCATCTTAAATCAAGTTGCAACTGACGCTGTCCAGGTTTCAGCTGTAATAGAGTTAGTTTTCTTCTTAGTAGCTGGCGCAGTGATGTGTTTTGGATTTGATGTGAGAACAATGCTGATAGGACACTGATGTTTTTAGTTGTTGCTGGGTAATGTTTATACTAAGTCAAGGACATTTCAGTTCCTTGGGCCCTGCCAGCAAGAGGGCTGGAGGGGCACAGGAAATTGGGAGGGGACGCAGCCAGGACAGGTGACCCAATCTGACCATAGAGGTATTCCATACCATATGACGTCATGCTGAGTATATAAATTGGGGGAAGAAGAAGGAAGGGGGGAACATCTGGCATTAGTCTTCCCAAGTAACCGTTACGTGTGATGGAGCCTTGCTTTCCTGGAGATGGCTGAACACCTGCCTGCCGATGGGAAGTAGTGAATGAATTCCTTGTTTTGTTTTGCTTGTGTGCACAGCTTTTGCTTTCCCTATTAAATTCTCTTTATCTCGAACCAAGAGTTTTGTCACTTTTACCCTTCCAATTTTCTCCCCAACCCCACTGCAGGAGGAATGAGTGAGAGGATGTGTGGGGCTTGGCTGCATACTGGGGTTAAACCAAAACATTTCTATATGTGATATCTAGGATTTGCTTTTACTTCTTCCTAGACCCACAATCTTAGCTCAGGTGAGGAACCATGGCATGGGTCTATCTAAAAAAGCATGTTTGCTAGCTATGCTGATATCAAAAGTGTAGGGTAGAAAAAGGCAAATTCTGGCCAAGCCCTAGTATTCAGAGATCTTATCAGGCATATCTCTCTCTTTCTCTCCACATTACGCAACTGATGCTATGTGGTATAAGTGGGCCACGCAGATTATACAACAAGCTCAAATAGGAAATCCTAATCATCCAGGAATCTTGGAAATGATTATGGACTGGCCAGAAGGTAAAGATTTTAGGATGTCACCAGAGGAAGAGGTGACACGTGCTGAAGAAGCCCCATTGTATAATGAACTGTTGGAACATGAGAAGCAATATGCCTTGTTTTCTGATGGGTCCTGCCATATTATAGGAAAGCATCGGAGGTGGAAGGCAGCTGTATGGAGTCCCCTACGACAAGTCGCAGGAACTGCTGAAGGACAAGGTGAATCGAGACAGTTTGCAGAGGTGAAAGCTATCCAGCTGGCTTGAGATGTTGCTGAACGAGAAAGGTGGCCAATACTTTACCTCTATGCTGACTCATGGATGGTGGCCAGTGCCCTGTGGGGGTGGTTATGGCAATGGAAGCAGAGTAATTGGCAACGCAGAGGTAAACCCATCTGGGCTTCTGCATTATGGCAAGATATCGCTGGTCAGGTGGAGAGCCTGGTTGTAAAAGTATGTCGTGTAGATGCTCACGTACCCAAGTGTCAGGCCACTGAAGAACATCTAAACAACCAGCAGGCAGATCAAGCAGCCAAGACTGAAGTGGCTCAGGTAGATCTGGATTGGCAACATAAAGTTGAATTATTCATAGCTCGGTGGGCCCATGACACTTCAGGCCATCAAGGAAGAGATGAAACATATAGATGGGCCCGGGATCGAGGGGTGGACTTAACCATGGACAGTATTGCACAGGTGATGCACAAATGTGAAACGTGCTGCAATTAAGCAAGCCAAGTGGTTAAAGCCTCTTTGGTATGGAGGACAATGGCTGAAATATAAATATGGGGAGGCTTGGCAGATTGACTATATTACACTCCCATAGACCCGCCAAAGCAAGCGCCATCTGCTTTCAATAGTGTAAGCAACCACCGGACAGCTGGAAACATACCCTGTGCCCCATGCCACGGCCCAAAACACTATCCTGGGCCATGAAAGACAAGCCTTGTGGCGACATGGCGCCCCAGAAAGAATTGAATTGGACAACGGAACTCATTTCCGAAACAACCTCATAGACATTTGGGCCAAAGAGCATGGCATTGAGTGGGTATATCACATTCCCTATCATGCACCAGCCTCTGGGAAAACTGAACGATGTAACGGACTGTTAAAGACTACACTGAAAGCAATGGGTGGTGGGACTTTGAAACACTGGGATACACATTTAGCAACGGCCACCTGGTTAGTCAACACCAGAGGATCTGCTAGCCGAGTTGGTCCTGCCCAATCAAAGCTTTTGCGTACGGTAGAAGGGGATAAAGCTCCTGTAGTGCACCTTCAAATTATGCTTGGGAAAGCAGTCTGGGTCAATCCTGCTCCAGGCAAAGGCAAACCCATTTGTGGGATAGCTTTTGCTCAAGGGCCTGGATTTACTTGGTGGGTAATGCAGGAGGATGGAAAAGTTCAACGTGTGCCTCAAGGGGATTTGATTTTGGGTGAAAATAACTAATGAATTGAGTTGCGTGATATTAATTGTTACATAATATTGTATATTGTCACTTCTATATGCCTATTATTACACTGGGTGCCTTGTGGCACCCATCTCTACCAGTCTGGATTTAAAGATCTGAACCTGACTCCTTTTGAACTGCCACACCAACAAAGAATGACTTTGGTGAAACCAGATCAGTGCAGCCATGATAGAATCTGAACTGACTTCCAGATGCAACAATCCATCACCTCGTACCATCTTTCCTGCCTTGAAAGACTGTTATAACAGATGGAGCCCAATGTCATGGACTAAATGAACTCAACGGACTTTAAAGGGATGCTCCATAGACTAAGGGAACGACATCTGTGCATTCACGCTAAAAAACAGGAGAGGTGATTATGTATTGGAAAACGTAGCATGATGTAAATGTCATGGAATAAGGAGTGTATACTGTCCTGGTTTCAGCTGGAATAGAGCTAATTTTCTTCTTAGTAGCTGGTGCGGTATTGTGTTTTGGATTTGGTGTGAGAACAATGTTGATAGCACACTGATTTTTTTAGTTGTTGCTAGGTAATGTTTATACTAAGACAAGGACTTTTTAGTTTCTCAGGCCTTGCCAGGGGGAAGGCTGGAGTGGCACAGGAAATTGGGAGGGGATACAGCTAGGACAGATGACCTGAACTAGCCAAAGAGGTATTCCATACCATGAGACATCATGCTTGGTATATAAACTGGGGGGGGGGGGGGGGGGGGAAGAGTTGGCTAGGTCCATGCCAGAGCAGGTGGACATGTCCTGTAGGAAGCTGCAGCTCATGGAGAGCCCATGCTGGAGCAGGCTCCTGGGAGAAACTGCAGCCCATAGAGAGGAGCCCATGCTTGAGCAGGTTTTCTGGCAGGACCTGTTGCCCCATGGGGGACCCAGGCTAGAGCAGTCTGTTCCTGAATAACTGCAGCCCATGGGAAGAACCCACGCTGGAGCAGTTTATGAAGGACTGTCTCTCATGGGAGGGGACCCCATGGTGGAGCAGGAAAAGTAACAGCCCAGTGCTCTAACAAGTACAGGAAGGTGGTTTGATTTTTGCTGAAATTAGGGGGAAGTATGCTTGTATGTTTGCTTGCTCTCATGTGATGGTTGGTTTAGGCTGCTTCTGTATCAAAAGGAAGTTGCCTGAAACCTGGATGTGGCCACAGTGACTGCCATACTTGAATCCTTCTCCTGAATATATCAGAAGAAACAGTGTCCATGTTAAAAGAATACTGAAATTAAATTTGTGTTTGGAGACAGGATAGGGACTGAACCAAAATATAGACAATAACTGAATATCTAGGTTAACTAATTACTATGATTTTCTTGCTGTCTCATGATTGCAGTGTTGGCTGCTGAAAGGTAGTTAGAGGTTATAAGATTCAGAATGAGATCTCGTAGGATCTTACTTTGAAACTCCCGCTATGCCTTTGAGATATTTGATACTGACTGACATTGGGAGCATAAATTGAATGTCCTCTTATGTACATTTCTATTTCCTCTTGAAATTAATTTAGACATGCAGCAAGCCACTCTGATTACTAGCTGGTGCCAAGCAAAGTAAACTTTATAGTAAAAGCAAATATGTTTTCTTGAGTTTTGGTTTTGTTTTTTCTTCTTTTCATTTAGATATGCAGCTACACTTGAAATTTGGGGGTGATGGTTAATGGTAATATATTCAATACATATTCAATATAATCTGGCTTTGGAAAACTTACAGTTTCTTTCCCATGGCTTCACTGTGGAAGGATCATTGCATTTAATGCAGTAGGATGGCCCATTTGTATAGTATAATGTCGGAATTATAGATCTTTTCCTCTGTGTGAGCTTCTGCATACAAAGTCAAGTAGTATCAAGTCATGTATGGTCATTAATTCACCCCCCAACTCATTTCTCAGCCACCTAAATTTAGCGTGGACAGTATTTACTATTGTCACATCTCTGGAGAGCATACAGATCAGTCTGGATTGGAGCAGGTTAATGACAAGCTCAAACTCTGTCATATCTTAACTTTACTGTAAGCACTTTAACTAATGGAAGCAGCTAGTAATTCACTTTCTCTAACTGCAGGGGACTCTTTCCATATAAACGTTATCTTATCTTTACCCTTTAACTCTAAACTCTGCCTTATCTCAAATGAAGTCAGTGAAGCTACAGTGAATAAGCAGAGCATAAGCTCTTTGCTGGAGTCTTTGGTTTGACCTTACAAAAGGCATTCAGACCCTTTTATTTGCACATGACTTTTTCCAGTCTTCTGTATCTCAAGGTCCTTCATTATTATTTTTTTTTCCTCAAATTGATGTTTACTTTGTTTCTTTTATAGGATTTGAGTATATTCTTTTCAAGAACATCTGTAAAACTGGTTCTCATTTTGTTTGAGTATCTGAACTGAAAACCCTACAAGCATAAGCTGCCTTCAAGATAAACATTATATTTTGGGTTTTGCCTGAACAGGAACGTGGTTTAACCCTGACCGGCAACCAAGCACCACACAGCCACTTGCTCACTCCCCCCTCACCCAGAGGGATGGGGAGAAGAATCGGAATGGGTTAAACCACGACAAAGACTCATACAAATTTCAGCAGAAAGTAATGTTTTAATAGAAGATCACTTGAATAGGAGTCAGAGATAAAAGAATGGTCCCATAAATATTTGCCTCACACTCAAACAAAATATTAGAACTTAGAATTCTAAATATTAGTAGTTTTAGTACCTTTTTGGTTCTTTTGATGTCATTGCATTTTCTCTTCATGCTAGAACTACAATTGTGGACAACAGCTGAAAAGCCTTTCAAATGGTTGCCGGTCAGGGTTAAACCACGTTCCTGTTCAGGCAAAACCCAAAATATAATGTTTATCTTGAAGGCAGCTTATGCTTGTAGGGTTTTCAGTTCAGATACTCAAACAAAATGAGAACCAGTTTTACAGATGTTCTTGAAAAGAATATACTCAAATCCTATAAAAGAAACAAAGTAAACATCAATTTGAGGAAAAAAAAATAATAATGAAGGACCTTGAGATACAGAAGACTGGAAAAAGTCATGTGCAAATAAAAGGGTCTGAATGCCTTTTGTAAGGTCAAACCAAAGACTCCAGCAAAGAGCTTATGCTCTGCTTATTCACTGTAGCTTCACTGACTTCATTTGAGATAAGGCAGAGTTTAGAGTTAAAGGGTAAAGATAAGATAACGTTTATATGGAAAGAGTCCCCTGCAGTTAGAGAAAGTGAATTACTAGCTGCTTCCATTAGTTAAAGTGCTTACAGTAAAGTTAAGATATGACAGAGTTTGAGCTTGTCATTAACCTGCTCCAATCCAGACTGATCTGTATGCTCTCCAGAGATGTGACAATAGTAAATACTGTCCACGCTAAATTTAGGTGGCTGAGAAATGAGTTGGGGGTGAATTAATGACCATACATGACTTGATACTACTTGACTTTGTATGCAGAAGCTCACACAGAGGAAAAGATCTATAATTCCGACATTATACTATACAAATGGGCCATCCTACTGCATTAAATGCAATGATCCTTCCACAGTGAAGCCATGGGAAAGAAACTGTAAGTTTTCCAAAGCCAGATTATATTGAATATGTATTGAATATATTACCATTAACCATCACCCCCAAATTTCAAGTGTAGCTGCATATCTAAATGAAAAGAAGAAAAAACAAAACCAAAACTCAAGAAAACATATTTGCTTTTACTATAAAGTTTACTTTGCTTGGCACCAGCTAGTAATCAGAGTGGCTTGCTGCATGTCTAAATTAATTTCAAGAGGAAATAGAAATGTACATAAGAGGACATTCAATTTATGCTCCCAATGTCAGTCAGTATCAAATATCTCAAAGGCATAGCGGGAGTTTCAAAGTAAGATCCTACGAGATCTCATTCTGAATCTTATAACCTCTAACTACCTTTCAGCAGCCAACACTGCAATCATGAGACAGCAAGAAAATCATAGTAATTAGTTAACCTAGATATTCAGTTATTGTCTATATTTTGGTTCAGTCCCTATCCTGTCTCCAAACACAAATTTAATTTCAGTATTCTTTTAACATGGACACTGTTTCTTCTGATATATTCAGGAGAAGGATTCAAGTATGGCAGTCACTGTGGCCACATCCAGGTTTCAGGCAACTTCCTTTTGATACAGAAGCAGCCTAAACCAACCATCACATGAGAGCAAGCAAACATACAAGCATACTTCCCCCTAATTTCAGCAAAAATCAAACCACCTTCCTGTACTTGTTAGAGCACTGGGCTGTTACTTTTCCTGCTCCACCATGGGGTCCCTCCCATGAGAGACAGTCCTTCATAAACTGCTCCAGCGTGGGTTCTTCCCATGGGCTGCAGTTATTCAGGAACAGACTGCTCTAGCCTGGGTCCCCCATGGGGCAACAGGTCCTGCCAGAAAACCTGCTCAAGCATGGGCTCCTCTCTATGGGCTGCAGTTTCTCCCAGGAGCCTGCTCCAGCATGGGCTCTCCATGAGCTGCAGCTTCCTACAGGACATGTCCACCTGCTCTGGCATGGACCTAGCCAACTCTTCCCCCCCCCCCCCCCCCCCAGTTTATATACCAAGCATGATGTCTCATGGTATGGAATACCTCTTTGGCTAGTTCAGGTCATCTGTCCTAGCTGTATCCCCTCCCAATTTCCTGTGCCACTCCAGCCTTCCCCCTGGCAAGGCCTGAGAAACTAAAAAGTCCTTGTCTTAGTATAAACATTACCTAGCAACAACTAAAAAAATCAGTGTGCTATCAACATTGTTCTCACACCAAATCCAAAACACAATACCGCACCAGCTACTAAGAAGAAAATTAGCTCTATTCCAGCTGAAACCAGGACAGTATACACTCCTTATTCCATGACATTTACATCATGCTACGTTTTCCAATACATAATCACCTCTCCTGTTTTTTAGCGTGAATGCACAGATGTCGTTCCCTTAGTCTATGGAGCATCCCTTTAAAGTCCGTTGAGTTCATTTAGTCCATGACATTGGGCTCCATCTGTTATAACAGTCTTTCAAGGCAGGAAAGATGGTACGAGGTGATGGATTGTTGCATCTGGAAGTCAGTTCAGATTCTATCATGGCTGCACTGATCTGGTTTCACCAAAGTCATTCTTTGTTGGTGTGGCAGTTCAAAAGGAGTCAGGTTCAGATCTTTAAATCCAGACTGGTAGAGATGGGTGCCACAAGGCACCCAGTGTAATAATAGGCATATAGAAGTGACAATATACAATATTATGTAACAATTAATATCACGCAACTCAATTCATTAGTTATTTTCACCCAAAATCAAATCCCCTTGAGGCACACGTTGAACTTTTCCATCCTCCTGCATTACCCACCAAGTAAATCCAGGCCCTTGAGCAAAAGCTATCCCACAAATGGGTTTGCCTTTGCCTGGAGCAGGATTGACCCAGACTGCTTTCCCAAGCATAATTTGAAGGTGCACTACAGGAGCTTTATCCCCTTCTACCGTACGCAAAAGCTTTGATTGGGCAGGACCAACTCGGCTAGCAGATCCTCTGGTGTTGACTAACCAGGTGGCCGTTGCTAAATGTGTATCCCAGTGTTTCAAAGTCCCACCACCCATTGCTTTCAGTGTAGTCTTTAACAGTCCGTTACATCGTTCAGTTTTCCCAGAGGCTGGTGCATGATAGGGAATGTGATATACCCACTCAATGCCATGCTCTTTGGCCCAAATGTCTATGAGGTTGTTTCGGAAATGAGTTCCGTTGTCCAATTCAATTCTTTCTGGGGCGCCATGTCGCCACAAGGCTTGTCTTTCATGGCCCAGGATAGTGTTTTGGGCCGTGGCATGGGGCACAGGGTATGTTTCCAGCTGTCCGGTGGTTGCTTACACTATTGAAAGCAGATGGCGCTTGCTTTGGCGGGTCTATGGGAGTGTAATATAGTCAATCTGCCAAGCCTCCCCATATTTATATTTCAGCCATTGTCCTCCATACCAAAGAGGCTTTAACCACTTGGCTTGCTTAATTGCAGCACGTTTCACATTTGTGCATCACCTGTGCAATACTGTCCATGGTTAAGTCCACCCCTCGATCCCGGGCCCATCTATATGTTTCATCTCTTCCTTGATGGCCTGAAGTGTCATGGGCCCACCGAGCTATGAATAATTCAACTTTATGTTGCCAATCCAGATCTACCTGAGCCACTTCAGTCTTGGCTGCTTGATCTGCCTGCTGGTTGTTTAGATGTTCTTCAGTGGCCTGACACTTGGGTACGTGAGCATCTACACGACATACTTTTACAACCAGGCTCTCCACCTGACCAGCGATATCTTGCCATAATGCAGAAGCCCAGATGGGTTTACCTCTGCGTTGCCAATTACTCTGCTTCCATTGCCATAACCACCCCCACAGGGCACTGGCCACCATCCATGAGTCAGCATAGAGGTAAAGTATTGGCCACCTTTCTCGTTCAGCAACATCTCAAGCCAGCTGGATAGCTTTCACCTCTGCAAACTGTCTCGATTCACCTTGTCCTTCAGCAGTTCCTGCGACTTGTCGTAGGGGACTCCATACAGCTGCCTTCCACCTCCGATGCTTTCCTATAATATGGCAGGACCCATCAGAAAACAAGGCATATTGCTTCTCATGTTCCAACAGTTCATTATACAATGGGGCTTCTTCAGCACGTGTCACCTCTTCCTCTGGTGACATCCTAAAATCTTTACCTTCTGGCCAGTCCATAATCATTTCCAAGATTCCTGGATGATTAGGATTTCCTATTTGAGCTTGTTGTATAATCTGCGTGGCCCACTTATACCACATAGCATCAGTTGCGTAATGTGGAGAGAAAGAGAGAGATATGCCTGATAAGATCTCTGAATACTAGGGCTTGGCCAGAATTTGCCTTTTTCTACCCTACACTTTTGATATCAGCATAGCTAGCAAACATGCTTTTTTAGATAGACCCATGCCATGGTTCCTCACCTGAGCTAAGATTGTGGGTCTAGGAAGAAGTAAAAGCAAATCCTAGATATCACATATAGAAATGTTTTGGTTTAACCCCAGTATGCAGCCAAGCCCCACACATCCTCTCACTCATTCCTCCTGCAGTGGGGTTGGGGAGAAAATTGGAAGGGTAAAAGTGACAAAACTCTTGGTTCGAGATAAAGAGAATTTAATAGGGAAAGCAAAAGCTGTGCACACAAGCAAAACAAAACAAGGAATTCATTCACTACTTCCCATCGGCAGGCAGGTGTTCAGCCATCTCCAGGAAAGCAAGGCTCCATCACACGTAACGGTTACTTGGGAAGACTAATGCCAGATGTTCCCCCCTTCCTTCTTCTTCCCCCAATTTATATACTCAGCATGACGTCATATGGTATGGAATACCTCTATGGTCAGATTGGGTCACCTGTCCTGGCTGCGTCCCCTCCCAATTTCCTGTGCCCCTCCAGCCCTCTTGCTGGCAGGGCCCAAGGAACTGAAATGTCCTTGACTTAGTATAAACATTACCCAGCAACAACTAAAAACATCAGTGTCCTATCAGCATTGTTCTCACATCAAATCCAAAACACATCACTGCGCCAGCTACTAAGAAGAAAACTAACTCTATTACAGCTGAAACCTGGACAGCGTCAGTTGCAACTTGATTTAAGATGGACAACAAATATTGCAATACACCCATATCAATTAGTTGTCAACGGCTCACCTCTCACGGTGTCTGTTATGGGTCGCAGGTTCTCCCGCTTGTCTCAGCTACGTTGGGTGCCAGTTGGTGTAGTTGGAGTCCAACTCAGCCTCACACAGGGCTGTAGAGGGATTTTTAAAGGACCGAGGACATATGTTACCATTGTCTGGGTTGGACAACCCAGGCCTGTTAGTTGAAACTGCAGAGCAACTTTAAATTGTCCTTGAAACAAGCAGTGAGAGAAAGAAAACAAGCTGTGCACAAACAAGAAGCCAGGTGCAGAGCAAGTCCTGGGAACCGCGGAATCAACACACTCTCATTGGCACACTCTGATCAGGCGCCTGCAGCATGCTCACCGATCAGCGACACGGACGCCCGCGTGACCAGAAACTTTTATCCAATCACCTGTGTGTAGAGTCATGTGAGCGGTTGGTTTAAGTTATAAATATGACCTGTTTGTTTAATAAAGGGAGCACAGCATGTAGCCATATTGGTGTGATTGTCGTGACTTGGCTGACTCTCCACGGGGGACCTTCTTCGCAGGGCACCAATTGTTGCAGCAAAAACAAACTAGTAGGCTGCAACAAGGCTTTTACTGTTGGTCAGATTATACTGTCCATGCTGTTTCTCCTTCCTCCAGAGGTCAGACCACAAGTGTCAACCCCTTATTCCATGACATTTACATTATGCCACACTTTCAATACAATCTCATTAACCACCATCACCCTTCCCATCCTTTGATATAATACACAGATATCATTCCCCGAGTCTATGCACCACCCCTGTAAAAATGTCTATAAAATGTCCACAAATGTCCACCGAGTTCATTTAGTCCATGAACACGATCTCTTATGGTAGTCACTCAGGAGAAGAGAGGTTGTGTGTTGTATGGGGTTATCAGGCATCAAAGCCAGCTCAGGTCAAGTCACTGCTGCACTTGCACTGCTTCTTGTAAGGCTTGTCCTCCAATGGTTCAGGTGGTTGCTGCTATAGTCATTACTATAACATGAAACTCAAATAGTGGGTTACAACAATTTAAAGGTATATCTATCACAGTCTCCACCCCTGGACCCTTCAGACCAGCCTGTAGGGTTTAACATTGCAATGAACTCCTCCCCTTGCCCCTGCTCCGGCTTCGAATTATCCACAGACTGCAGTCCTTTAGTGTTGTACCTGCTCCAAGTGGAGCCTCAGCTACGAGCCACAGTCTCTCCAGGGGTATACCTGCTGCGGCATAGACTCATCCACAGCCACAGTCACTTTGAGGTGCACCTGTTCCATCCATGGGCCATGACCATAGACCTGCTGCAGCGTGGCCTTACCCACAGCCACAGTCCCTTCAGAATTGAATCAGCTCCAGCATGGCCTTATCCCTGGCCACAATCCCTCCAGGGCTGTACCTGTTCTGTTGTGGGTTTATCCATGGCCACATGCTTTGAGGTGCTCCAGCATGACCTCATGCACAGCCACTTCAGGGTATACCTACTGCAGCACGAACTTATCCACAGCCACAGATGCTTCAAGGTGTACCTTCCCCAACATGGACTTGTCCTTGGGCCACAATTCCTTCAGAGGCATACCTGCTGCAGCACAGACATAACCATGGCCACAGACAATCCAAGATATCCCTGCTCTGGCATGGACTTATTGACAGCCACAGGGGTTTTGGGGTGTCCTGCTCCCACGTGGACTTGTTGTCGATTTGTTAAAGAGTTGAGATCAATTGATTTTATTGGTTTGATTATCTGATTTTATAGAGTTATTTTATAGAATAGAAATATAGGAGGATAAAAATATATGTTGAAGAAAGTTATGATTATTTAGTAAAAGTAGTTGTGAGACCCTTTGTACATTTTGTACTAAGGCCAGAAGAATGGGTTGGAATCATTGTTGAAGCTTAAGTAATAATTTAGGGTTTGAAAGGTTTCTTTGTATCTAACTAGTCTTCTGTATATAGAAAGTATATTGAGATGTCAGAATGTAGGATTAATGGGAACTGGGGAGAGTCGACTGGAACAGCTTGTAGTTACCTGCCAAGAAACCGTGAACTTTAGTAAAAGGTAATTCCGGCAGGGGGAGATCGTGACCACCGACTCATATACCACCTACCCAAATCGTACCCCAGACCCATTTCTGGACCTTTCTAAGCTTTATTGCGCAGAATCAGATATGGGAGGAGAATATGTTAATGATTTCTGGGAAATGTTATGATTATGCATGAATACTTAATGAATATGTATGAATAAGTTCTATATATGGAATCTGTTTTTGGGACCTGGCGTGCGTTGATCGTGAGAGGACTCGCTCACGCACCCGGCCGTCAATAAAGAAGTGTCTGCTTATCTACATCACATTGGTGTCGATAAGTTCTTCATTCCGAGATTTCGGTAACAGACTCATCCACAGGTCACAGTCCCTTTGACTCGAGTTCACACTGGAGTTCCAGCCTGTCCAGTACAGCAGCTCAGAAACGGCAGCCATGCCCTGGCCATCTGCCAGCCCATGTGCATCACCGTTGCTGTTATCAAAATGTTCCCAGGCACAGCACAGTAAGATGATAAGCAGTACAGCAAGCAGCGAAAGCAAAAAGAAGCCACGAATGAGCACTAGACTCTAATATACATTAAGGCAAGCAAGCCCCATGGTAAGCACAGAAACCTGCCCCTTAATAGCTAAACAGGAATAACAGCTATAAATTCAAACTAGCACATTCCAATCAAATCAGTTGTTATCTCAAATTCTTTGAGCCTCAGATTGGGCGCCAAAAAGGACTGTTGTGGTTTAACCCCGGCTGGCAACCAAGCACCACGCAGCTGCTTGCTCACTCCCCCTCACCCAGAGGGATGGGGAGGAGAATCAGAAAGGAAATAATTTAGCAGAGAAGATAAAAACAAATGCTAAGAGCAAAATATTTAGGTATGAGATGACTCTGGGTCAGAATTTCTTGACATTGCGTACTGGAGACTGACATTTTCAGTTGTTTGTGATTCATATATAAGATGTCCCACATTTGTTATTGTTAATTCTGGATTAATTTTTTTTAGTATATATTTTTTGTGTGTTGTGTGATTACATTAGTTTAATGTAAGACTGTCCTGGTTTCAGCTGGGATAGAGTTAGTTTTCTTCCTAGTAGCTTGTGCAGTGCTGTGTTTTGGCTATGATGTGAGAGCAATGCTGATAGGATGCTGATGTTTTTAGTTGTTGCTGGGTGATCTTTATAGTAAATCAAAGACTTTTTGGTTTCTTGGGCCCTGCCCAGCAAGAGGGCTGGAGAGGCACAGGAAATTGGGAGGGTACACAGCCAGGAAGGACAGGTGACCCAATCTGACCATAGAGGTATTCCATACCATATGACGTCATGCTGAGTATATGAGCTGAGGGAAGAAGAAGGAAGGGGAGGGACATTTGGCATTATGGCGTTTGTCTTCCCCAGTAACCATTACGTGTGATGGAGCCCTGCTTTCCTGGGGATGGACAAACACCTGCCTGCCCATGGGAAGTAGTGAATGAATTCCTTGTTTTTCTTTGTTTGCATGTGCGGCTTTTACTTTACCTATTAAATTGTTCTTATCTCAACCCCTGACTTTTACATTCCTTTCTGATCCTCCTCCCCATCCCATCTGCAGGAGCGGGCTGGAAACTAGGACCATGCATGGCAATCAGTTAGCTGAGGGGAATGTGCTCGAGCTTGTCTAGACAACAATTAACATGATGAGGCATGTTTGAGCACAAGGGAGTGGGAGACGGATGGCGCCAAGGATGGCGCCAAGGAAAGGTAACACCTTGCTGTTAATTGCTGGTAGTTAACCACCAATCAGGGACTGCCTAGTATGCAATGCTTAGCTTCAAGAACCAATCTGTTTAAAACGCGCAGCTTCTGAAAGTGTATAAAAACTCGTGCTTCTGTGCAATAAATTGACATTTGCTTGCATCAAGCTGCGTCCCGTCTCTTCATTCGCCGCACCCATCCCTCTGGGTGAGGGGGAGTGAGCAAGCGGCTGCATGGTGCTTGGTTGCTGGCTGGGATTAAACCACGACAACAAATTATGCATTTTGTTCCATAAAATTTCCATTATCAGAAAAAGGAAGCAATATAGGCATTTCTTTGATCTACTCCAAGTTACTGATGTGATACTGCTATGCAAAAACTAGTAAAAAAAAATCCTCTGTTTCCTGTTGAAGTATATTTCTAGGTGAATGGTTCTGACGTGCGGAATTAGACTCTATAACTCGAAAGTTATAAAGTAGGTATGTTTATTGCGCGCAGATGCACGGGGGATCGCTCCTCCACAAGCGTGCATACCCGAAGTGACGAACCATCTCACATTTATACAATGAAACAAATGAATATTCAATTAACGCCTATACATATTCGTTACCTAAACCCCGCTTCGTATGTTAATTAGCTTATCAGTCTGTTTCCTGGAATGTGGTGGTCTTGCAGGTTTGTAGGTGATTCATGTTCTTGTGACCATCCGATCTTCTTCAGCAAGGAAAGGTGATTCATGTCCTTGTGACCATCCAATCTTCTCCAGCAAGGAGACTTGGCACTCCCTCCCTATAGATAGCATTGGAATATCTCTCATCCTTTTCTCATTCTTTTTTTAATAGCCCCTTTGTTAGAGGAAGAAGGGCAGGCGTCCCCTCAAAACTGTAGTTGTCTCCTCAGAGCTGTGTGCATATGTGACCAGACACCGCACCCATGACCAGTCACCATACCCACATTCCTTGAGCAGACATATACAATCACAATCGATGTCCATTGTCCCCATTTCACACTATTTCTCCATATCAATCCCCCCTTTTCTATCAAACTAAGTAAATTCTTTTACTTAAGCAGTCCTCCCGAATGATTTAAAGCATCATACATAAGTGTTACCCTTTTAAACATTCTCCAAACCCACAAATATAACATAATGGTTAGTATTAAGGAAATTCCTCAACTGATCAATAAGATCACAATGGGGTGTACCATAGTGTTAAGAATTCCTGTTGCAGAAGGTGACCAGCCAAAGAGAGTATCCCACCAATTATGGTTTCCATCCTGTTCTACCTTTTTTAAAACTTTCTTGATCCCCTCTACATCATGATGGATCATAAGAAGAGTTTCGTGTCCCTTTTCTTTGGTTTCTTCCAGTATACGTTGTAAATCTGCATGTTTTAATAGTTCTTTTATACTGCTTATATTTAGTCCTATGGGGGTAGGAATTATCATCTGTGATAGGGTAAAGTTAGATGTAAAATTACAGATACAGTAATTTGAATATTGTGCAGTCTCCTTTACCTCCCCATCTACAGTTATTGTGTTACACTTAGTTCTCAAACACGCACATCCCTTCCCTGCATATATAATTACTGTTTTCAAGTTTGCATTTGGTCGGGCCTCGAAATGGCATATTTTCTGATCTGTATCTAAACAAGTTTCCTGAGCCATTATAGTATTGCTTTCACAGAGGAAGCCCTGCTGTTCTTGCATAATACAAGATTCTAAATCTACTGTTTGCCACTTGTCGCCTATCTTTCTGGCCCATGTTCTATGTTCAAAAGGGTATAGGAGCACCCCATTATGGTTAATTCCAAGGGCTACAATGGGGTGTATGGTAATTATTACTGCATTATGTATGGTTAATACAAAAGCTGTGATTGTGTGTGTGTTGGGGTCGTAGGTAAAGTTCACCATATTCCACCATGACTGGAGTTTTCTTTCTACTTCCGCAGCATTGTCCCAAACGATCTTTCGAATTTCCGTAGGAAATATGCCTTCCTCTCCTTCTCTTATTATGGATGCAGCTATTGATTGCATCCACATTTGGGCTTGGATACAACTTAGAGCCAGGGCGACGTCGTCCTGTAAACCACCTAATGCCTTAGTGATGAGTTGATGATCTTCCATGTTTATTTGTTCCCACCTGGGGAGTACCTTCGATATCAACCATTGGTGCGCCCCTAATGCCAATAATGAAGATTTTAGTGGTTGTTGTAGTTTTGATAGATCGGCCGTGGTGGCGGCTAGTTTATTCATTATCACCTCTGAGTCTATGGAATTTAATACTCCGAGTCCTGTTCCCAATATTCCAGTTACATCTCTCACTATTCGGTTTCGATAAATATTTCCCCTTTTTCTTAACCAAGTTGTCCATCCCTCATAAGAGGTTCGTAAGAAGGGGGAACAGGATGGCTTAGCATCAGAAACATTGACTTGTATTTGTAACTCTATTCTTTTAAGAGACCATTCTGGGTTAAACAACATTTGTTGCTGACCTGTATTTCTGATTACATATGGTCCAATTGTATAAATTTTTTGATTTGGTTTAGTTAACTTAAGATCAAGCGTTAATGGGGTTGTTGTAACTGTGGTGGTGGTAGGAACAGTGGTTAGCATGATTGTTATTTTGATCTTATAAGTCAGAGCTGTTCTTGGGGATTCTTTTCCTAGGCATATTATAAAGATGGGCTCGGTTAAGGTAAAATTGTGCCAACATTCCCGTGAATTAAAGCACATGGCTGTATTTAGAAGGGTAAATTCCTTATCTACCTTTCTGACATTAATCAGGGTGTCTCCCGAAATCTTGGTGTTATCTTTTTCATTATATGTTTGACACCCTACTTTTATCCTATCTCCTAATTTTCCCCATAATCGGTCGACTTTGTGTACATCCTCCCGATCCCATTGATTCTTTTGGTACACCTCATTTTCAGAAAAAAACCACCATAGCTAGTTTCGTCTTTGAGTCCACCTTTCCCATTATTCCAGTGTGTTTTTTCTGGGCATGATTCCAAGGCCAGTTATCAGGCTCTTGGTTGTAGGCAAGAGAGAGGGTACAAAAACCACAAATGGTTTAAACCCACTATTGATCATTTTAAGAATCTAAACGTTCCTCATATATACATATAAAATCTGTTTTGATCAAAAATATCTTTGTTTGAGTTGGGGCTTACTGATAATAAGTTGGGCAAGACTGGCCACTGGCTTAGTCCCAGACTCTTTTGTTCTATATTGTTTGTTGTGGTGCCCTTCCCATATGGTGGATCCACAACCGCTCAGGTTCACTTACTTGCCACCCACATTGTTCCCATTTGTCCGAGTAAATTTGAGTTTCAGTTCTTTTTTATCTGGGGTTACTTTCCACGAAGTTGCAGGAGCTTTCTTGATCCGGGTATGGTGAATCCAAGGATTCTGTCCCTCAACCTTGATTGCAGTGTAGGTGGTGAGTAGGACTTGAAAAGGTCCGGTCCACTGTGGTTCCAGGGTTTTATCTGCAAAACACTTAACGTATACATAGTCCCCTGGTCGTATATCGTGAACAGGTCCATCCAGACCCCTACTGCGTGTTCCCATCACATGCTTCTCAATTCTTATTAATTGTTTGTTTAGTGCTATTATATAGGAAGTCATTGTTTCTTCACCAATCTGTGAAGACGTCCTCTTTTGTACCCCATAGGGTCGTCCATATAAAATTTCAAATGGGCTAAGCCCCTCTTTTGCTCTTGGTCTAATTCGAATTTGTGTAAGAGCTAATGGCAAAGACTGGGGCCAAGTTAGATTTGTTTCTTGACCTAGCTTGACAATCTGTTGTTTGATTAGATGATTCATCTTTTCCACCTGGCCACTCGATTGTGGTTGGTATGGGGTATGTAATTGCCAATCTATTCCTAGATGGTGGCTGATCTGTTGCATTATTCTGGACACAAAATGTGGTCCTCTATCCGAGGACATTACCGCTGGGACTCCAAACCTAGGTATTTTCTCTTGGAGCAGTATTTTGGTCACTTCCCGGGCTTTAGCAGTTCTGCACGGGAAGGCTTCTGGCCAACCTGAAAAGGTATCTGTTAGTACCAATAAATATCGATACCCCCCTTTTCAAGGAAGTTCCGAGAAATTGGATCTGCCAATGTTGCCCTGGAACATTTCCTCTACTAATGTTCCCTAGTTTGATTTTATTTGCTGTATTGGGATTATTGCGTAAACACATTTCACATTGCTGAGTCACCTGTTTTATTACAGTATACAAGTTTTGCCCTATCAATTTCTGATTTAGACTTTTATATAAAGCATCAGCTCCCCAATGCGTCTTATTAATAATAGGGCTGTGGTCCATATTAAATTAGATGGTACCACTATACGACCATCCCTTAAATAAGTCCACTTACTTAATTTTATTTTATCATTCATGTCCTGAATTCTATATAAGTTTTCTTTAGAATAGTTTGGCTCCTGATCTGTACTTACAGTTTGGATTTTATCATCTGGTATTAAGGATAATTCCTCCTTTCCTACCTCCTCTGTTACTCGTCTGGCCTCATGGTCGGCCAGGCGGGTTCCAATTTCCAAATCCGTGCCTCAGAGTGGGCCATTCCTCACATCAAGGTCTGGCATGGCACATGTTCCCACCGCTCAACGCCTGCTGGGTTGCAGCCAACAGCGGAGCTCAAGATTCTTCTTGGTGGCAAACACAGAGGCCAACCCAGTCTTGCCCTTGACTATGGTAGGAGGCACCTGAACAACCTTATTCCTTGTACTTCGTTGTCAATGCAGTTTCATCTGCACATCCCATAAGAAGTCACTGTCATGGCAAAACACACAGATTTACATTAGTAGAACTACTACAGAGTGTATTTTATCTTAGTTTTTATGCCAATACCCCCCACAGCCCTGCTGACTAAGGGATATTGTTTTACCTGAACTAGGCAGGCCTTCCCTTATCATTTTTACTGTAACAGGCAAAGCGTTTTTTTTTTTGCCTTACCTGGAATTTATTTCCAGATTTACCTGGTTAAAGATTTCTTTTACTTCAGGGAGGTCCTCTTTTCCTCTTTTCTGTTGAATTAAAGATAAGCTCAAGATTTCAATCACTTGATCATTTTAAACTTTTGGCTTCATTTCTCCTTTTTAAATGTCTAGATGTTCTACTAAATCTCATCCCAACAAAGATTTTGGTGAATTTGGCATTCTTGTTTGTTTTCTTAGTTTGTACTTCAAAGGTTTCAGGATGTTTTCCTGGTGGCCAGCAGCTCCCACAACTGTAACAATTTTTTTATTATTATTATTTTCTTTTTACTGAAGTTTAACAAATAAGTTGGTTTTGTATTCACTAAAATTCCACCTCATACCCATTCCCTGCCCTAAAGGGGCTGTTACCGGTCCTGTTGTACTGCAAATGCTGCAGCAATTGGGGTGACATTGTCAGGTCCTTCTGCTCAATTGTCAGCAACAGCAACCCCCTCCTCCTCACCATCAGAAGGGTTCCGGGCAGGAGATGCTCTTTCTGCTCTGCAGGTTACACAAGCCTCCCTCTGCAACAGCACTTCTGTTTTAACTCTTTCTTACCCTGAATGCAAATCTGCTACTTGTTGCTTTAAGTCTGTGTTCTTATTTATCATGCCTTTGCAGGCAAACAGAAAACACCCTGCCATGCATCCCAGCATGATTCAGTCGCACCTTCGAGGGGGTACGGGGGTTTGTACAAACTCACCCCAATACTTTAACACTTTCACAGGGTCTTTGATTCTCCACCCACCCCCGCCTCAGGTTTTACATACATCAGTACAAGTTTTTATCTTACAACGTGTTTCATTCTGGTTGCTCCACAGAAGGAACTGCAACCTGAGCTTTTTAACACAAAAATTTCAACAAGAACATCTTTCTAGTTTAGGTCTCAGTTTTTTTTCCCATCCTTTTCTAGAGCCATAATCAAAGATCAGGTGATGTTAATCCCGCACTCTTTCTAGTGTTAGTACCATAGGATCCCGAGGGGGTACTAATCCACAGTCCTTTTGCCACTCGGGTTTGTCCCGGAGGACGAAGAACATGTCTGCATATGATACTTCGTCCCATTTTCCCTCTCTTCTCAGAAACAACATTAATCGCAGGAGAGTGTTATAATCTAACGTTCCTCCCTCCTGAGGCCATTTCGCATCACTCCAATTTATACAAAGGCCACCACTGATTACAATATTTAATCAATTTCCTTCTATTTTCGGTGCCACCCTGTCCTACGATATCACTCCAATGTTTTAATATACAACCCAAGGGCGATTTTTCACAGGGCTTACTCCTTCCATTTCCTATTTCGCAATTTTAATTACTTTGTTTTTCTCCGGCCGCCTTAGCCACCCAAGGTCGGAAACGCGGATAGAGCTCCTTACTTGTTTTGCACTCAAACGCCTGTCTCAAGCACTCTTGCACTCACACTCAGTCAAAATAATTAAGCTATACACGGAAAATCAAAATGCGCATCTCAATCACACCATTCACACTCTCCGGGCAGCCCGCAGTCACACAAGCAGTATGTTATACGGTACCGTGCACTTATGTACAACTTTTAGGAACACTGACAGTTCACAAAGTATGCATTTCAATGAACAATTGCCAAAAAACAAACAAACCCCCAAATTTTCCCTGGTCTTAAGCAGAGTGTTAAGTTTTCTGCTATTTGCCTAGAATTACCAGAATATTATTATTTTTCAACATACATTTCATAACTCCAAGTTTTGAACATATAACAAGACAACACACAGAACAAACAAGACACAGAGCGCTAATTCAGTTGTTACATTCTAGGAATTCCCCAATTCTTAAGACAACCTAAAGGAAGGTTTTAGCTTCCCCTTTTTTTTTCTTTTTTTTTTTTTCCTACGCAAGTTTCCCCTTTACTTTTGCTATGAGGTCCCTCTTGTTCCTGCGAGATTCCGCCTTATTCCGTCCCGCCCCCCGCTTTCCGTCACGAGGCCTCCGGGCTTTTAGGAATGGCAGTAACCTCGGGTTTGCTCGATCTGCCCTCAAGATCGCTAGCGGCCACCCCTTGGTCAGCAAACCCCCTCCCAAGGTACCTTTCCTCCTGGGGACTACGCTGCGCGCCGGACGTCTCCGTGCGTCTCACCAGCCGCCCCGTTACTAAACATACCGTTTTATCCGCGGATCCAGGGGTTCTCTTCTGCTCCCGGGTGAACAGCTGAGAAGAGGAGGCTCCTCCGAGGAAATCTCCCGGGGCGCGCCTAGGAGCGTCCGCTCCGCAGCTGGTCCCTCAGCCGAGCAGAAATCCTCCTGCCTGGCTCGCCAAAACTGACGTGCGGAATTTGACTCTATAACTCGAAAGTTATAAAGTAGGTATGTTTATTGCGCGCAGATGCACGGGGGATCGCTCCTCCACAAGCGTGCATGCCCGAAGTGACGAACCATCTCACATTTATACAATGAAACAAATGAATATTCAATTAACGCCTATACATATTCGTTACCTAAACCCCGCTTCGTATGTTAATTAGCTTATCAGTCCGTTTCCTGGAATGTGGTGGTCTTGCAGGTTTGTAGGTGATTCATGTTCTTGTGACCATCCGATCTTCTTCAGCAAGGAAAGGTGATTCATGTCCTTGTGACCATCCAATCTTCTCCAGCAAGGAGACTTGGCACTCCCTCCCTATAGATAGCATTGGAATATCTCTCATCCTTTTCTCATTCTTTTTTTAATAGCCCCTTTGTTAGAGGAAGAAGGGCAGGCGTCCCCTCAAAACTGTAGTTGTCTCCTCAGAGCTGTGTGCCTATGTGACCAGACACCGCACCCATGACCAGTCACCATACCCACATTCCTTGAGCAGACATATACAATCACAATCGATGTCCATTGTCCCCATTTCACACTATTTCTCCATATCAGTTCTATGTTACTGCATCATGGAAGTGTGCATTATATTGTGTCATGACCTTTCCTGGTGTATAATCATCAAGTACTTTCATTACTGAACAACTTAATTTGAGAACGCCACCTACTCTCAGACCTTGGTTGCTCTAAAACTAATAATTGGAAAAACAATATTTTCATGTAACAGCATGGCATGCTTGCCTTCTTAATTCAGAAGAGTTGTTGCTTGACATGGGAACTGTGTTAGTAAATTTTTGTGGCATATGAAGGCATGGACTCAGGTTGTGGTGCAACCAAAGACACTTTACCATAACAGAAGCTCATATTTATATCTCTGAGCCCGGATACAAATTCCAGCTGTATGTACCACCAGGCTTAGGGCAGAAACCATTCATGCAGTTACATAGCTATATATCACTACAAGCATGCAGACACCTTTTGACTACTAGATAACCATGTTTATCTTTCTTACTTTCCTTCACAATACCCAGCTGTTCTCTCATCTCCTGACAGGTCAGACATTCTCCATCTTCCTCTCATACATCTCTCTTCAGATATTCTATATCCTCCTCTCCCACAAATTTTGATTTCTCACTACTATTCTTTCTGTATGCAATTTTCAAGTTCAGGTTGATGGAAACTATTCACAAATTTGCATGACATTTGGTGACAAATTTGGTCACAATGTATATTTCCTTTGTTCAAAATTTTCCTAAACCCCAGAATAATTTTATTTTAGTCACAAGTTGAATGAGCAACCTTGATATTTTAAAAATAATTGAAATCAATGAGTATCACTTGTGTAGGCTAGAAGCATTGTTTTCCTGTATGATGATATGGTTCTTTTTGGAAGCCCCACTCACAATCCTATACTTGCTGAGAACAATGTCTCTGAACACCCTAAAATAGACAAATACTTTTTACTAGCTAAAAATTAGCAACACAATTATTTAAAGATATTTTTAATAGGAGTAAAATATAAGAAATGTCTTATGTGTATCTTAGGTTATCAACATACATTTCCTGGTTTCAGCTGGGATAGGGTTAATTTTCTTCTTAGTAGCTGATACACTGCTGTGTTTTGGATTTGGTGTGAGAACAATGTTGATAGGGCACTGATGTTTGTGGTTGTTGCTGGGTGATGTTTATACTAAGTCAAGGACTGTTCAGTTTTTCAGGCCCTGCCAGTGAGAGGGCTACAGGGGAACAAGAAATTGGGAGGGGACACAGCTAGGACAGGTGATCCAAACTGGCCAAAGGCATATTCCATACCATATGACATCATGCTGAGTATGTAAACTGGGGGGAGTTTTCCTGGAGGGGGGATCATTGCTTGGGGACTGGCTGGGCATTGGTCAGCGGTTGGTAAGGAATTGTATTGTGTAGCACTTGTTTTTGTTTTGCTTTGGGTTTTGTTTTGTTCTTGAGTTTTATTTCTCTTTCTCTTTTTGTTATACCCTTTTCATTAATAATAATAATAATAATAATTTCAACAATTAAACTGTTCTTATCTCAGCCCACAGGTTTTACCTTTTTCTGATTCTCCTCCCCATCCCTTCGGGGGGGTGTGTGTGTGTATGTGTGTGGACGGGCTGGGCAGAGTAGAGTGAGCAAGCAAACAGCTGCATGGTACTTAGTTGCCAGCTGGGGTTAAACCACAACAATATGTGACCTATGCAAAGGAAAGTAGAATTAATTCATAATCTTGTTTATCTTCCTTTATGGTCTCCAGAATTATGAAGGACATTTTTTATTTGTTCAGTATAACATTTTGGAAAACTTTTATTACTGATTCACATTTCTACTTTTTACTACAGTTTAAAGATAAAATATGTTCAGACAGTTTGGAAAGGTTCCAATCCAGAATTTAAATAATGAGTTTCTTCAATATATTTATAAACATTTAAAGCTAATTTCTCTCCATTGAACTCTAGAACCTGTCATCTACCTTGCTTAGCTGTTAGCACTGTTGTCATTAGACATAAGAGGGAAAAATGTGTGAATTAGTCCAATTTGAAGGGTTTAGTTTTAGAGATGTGGCAAATGATCTAAATAAATGTGGCAGCTGTTTGGCAGCATATGGTTTGAAGTGTATTTCTGGGATACTGATGCCTGTGCTGTGTGATCCCTGCTGGCACCAATCCTAAACATATCCTAAAACATCATCTGAAACAAAACTGATCTTGGCTTATTGATACTTGACGTGACCCCAAAACCAACTATGACCTTAAAAGTGCCCTGGTAACTTCTCCCAGCTCCAGGTCAGCTGCTGACACATCAAAATTTGCTACCTTGAACCTAAACCCTAGTTGTCACTTTAAGGCTAGTGGTACATGTCAGTTTTGACACAAACCTTGCTAGGTTTCTTTGGGTACTGCCTGTCCTAATTCTACCCTATTAGTCCTATGTAGACATAACACTAATCCCAAGCAATTGATCCTTTGGAACTCAACTTTAGTTCTGATTAGTAAACACAAATGTTTTTCTGTTTTGAATGTGGGCCCATAGATTAGTAGACTGATATATCTCCGTCTAGCGAAGACATCAAATAAGTGAATTTGCTATTTTTTTATGATGAAGATTACTTTTAAATTCCAGATCTAAACCCAGCCTCATCCTTTGTTCAAGGACTGTCTCATTTAACAGAGGCAGTTTAAGATGATACCGCACCTAGCTGTCTATTCCACTTCTCTGCTGAGATTATCACTTTCATAACTGAAGGGGCAAAATGAGACATGTATCCACACTTCCATTTAGCTCAATCTATTAACATAGGCCCACTTTTTTGGCATTTCATATAAATCAGGCTGTAAAGTAGGATTGCTGTAGTACAGAAATGCTTCTTGCTCCATTGTCACTATTGTGGGAGCAGTAAAATCTTGTGAATGAGCAGGACAGCCATCTGAGTGTAATAGTGTTGTAAACGTAGCTTTACCCAATAGATCTTGTCTGTCAGAATCCAAGAAATGTGTTAGTGGCACTAAGGTTAGGATTAAGACTGGGGTTTGCAAGGTCTAATCATTAGCCTCACAGATTTGTCCAGAAGAGGACAGATTTGAAGGATGAAGGTTAAAACTGACACTGGAAAATCTGAAGTTACCCAGAATAATTTCCAGCAAAACTCATGAGGATAATGTAATGCTCCATTTGTGAATTATAAAGCTTGCTATACAAATATACCCTGTCAAATATTTATTTTTCTTGGAGGCCAAATAATAAAATTCATAGAAACATTATAATTGCCAAAATTTGCAAAAATTTTTTTTAAATGTTCGTGGAATAATTATGTTAGGAATTCAACTTTCTGACAGAATAAAGAAGGCCAGGACTAAAAGAGGAAGTGAGCTCAAGGATACAGTAAAACTAGGGTAGAGAAGCAGGTTAGTGGACTGAATGTACTATGAACAAGGATGAGGTGCTAACTCCAAGATATAATTTAGCAAATTTGGATTAAATATGGTTTTGGCATGCGCTCTTTAGAAAGAAAGAAATAGTTACCGCATATGATTGGGAAAGATGTAGGAGGGGGTGTTTTCTGCTTAATAGTTTGACAAGTAACCTGAACATGGTCAGAGTAGCAGTTCTTAAAATGTGAATTAATTATTTCTCTTAGAAATTAGTCCCCTAGTTTACTGGTCAGTATGCATCTGGTACAAACTTGGTCTGAGTAGCCTCCTTTGATTTTCCAGGGTTTCTAAGGTACTGAGATAAGGGAACTTCCTGCTTTTAGACAGTGGGATCTGAAAACTTGTATTCGTATTCATCTCTGGTCTCCATAGTATATGTACCACAATATATAGGTCACTTTGCCTATTTTGTTTGGCATTTTTTTTCAGCGTTGTCTAGCCCTATTCATTAAATGTGACTACCTGCTTTGGGGAAATTGTTTTAAAACTCCTTGGGAAGTGAGAATTGATCTTTAAAGACATTATTGAAAAAGACATCTAAACGCCAGGACCATGTTTTAATCAGCTCTGAGTTCCTTTGACACAGGAGCTCATTCCACGGCTCAAAAATTGGGCTAGGAATTTGATAATTAAAAAGTGGTGGGCACCGTTTTGACTCGTATTTCTCATACTTCATCTTACTTGCCGCAGCATGTCTTAGCATGAGCATGAAAAAAAGACATTGCATGACTCACTGTGATACAGCACAGTGGAAAGCTGAAAAGAAAGGTATTTAAAAAAAAAGTCTAAGCACACAATTTCAAATTTACAATCTAATCTCAATACAGATGACAAACAATAGACCCAGATTTTTGCATACAATTACCTGGTTCAGTTATCCATAAAAAGAGGGGAATATTCCTATGAGTAGTCAGTAGGAGCAATCGGTGCATATATTTTAGTAAATGTCAGATCTCTTTGGGTCAGTAGTTTTCGTTAATTGTATGACTCCTATCTTGATCATTTGGCTTCATTATAACAGGAAACACTGACTTGCTCAGTGAAACTTTTGTCAGCACTAGAATGGTTTTTCACAATTCAGTTATAGATGCTAGCATTCATTCATTATCTTGGGACTTCTTTTTCCTTTCTTCTGATACTCCATTGTGGTTTAACTCCAGCTGTCACCTAAGCACCACAGAGCCACTTGCTCACCCCCACCCCCAGTGGGATGGGGGAGAGAATTGGAATAGTTAAAGTGAGAAAATTAATGAGTTGAGAAAAGACAGTGTAATAATAATATTTTTTTAAAAAATTGTAAAAAAAACCACCCCCCAAACAACAGAGTGGAAAATAAAATCCAAGACCAACAAATCCCAGAATCACAGAATGATCGGGGTTGGAAGGGACCTCTGGAGATCATCTAGTCCTAAAGCAGGTTCACCTAGACCAGGTTGCATTGAGTTGCATCCAGGTGGGTTTTGAATGTCTCCAGAGAAGGAGACTCCACAGCCTCTCTGGGCAGCCTGTTCCAGTGCTCTGTCACCCTCAAGGTAAAGAAAGTTTTCCTTCTATTCAGATGGAACTTTCTGTGTTGCGGTTTATGCCCATTGCCCCTTGTCCTGTCACTGGGTACTGCTGAAAAGAGCCTGGCCCCATCCTCTTGACACTCACCCTTAAGATATTTGCAGACATTGATAAGATCCCCTCTCAGTCTTCTCTTCTCCAGGCTAAACAGGCCCAGCTCTCTCAGCCTTTCCTCATAAGGGAGATGCTCCAGTCCCCTCATCATCTTGGTAGCCCTCTGCTGGACCCCCTCCAGTAGTTCCCTGTCTCTCTTGAAGTGGGGAGCCCAGAACTGGACACAGTACTCCAGATGCCACCTCACCAGTGCAGAGTAAAGGGGGAGGATAACCTCCCTTGACCTGCTGGCCACACTCCTAATGCACCCCAGGATACAATTGGCCTTCCTGGCCACAAGGCCATGCTGCTGGCTCATGGTCAGTCAACTTGCTGTCCACCAATACTGCAAAAGAAAACAATTGCTCACCACCAACCTTCTGATGCCCAGCCTGTTCCCGAGCAATGGCAGCCCCTGCCAACCTCCAACCCCTGCCCCCAGTTTTATTGTAGAGCACAATGTCATATGGTATGGAATATCCCTTTGGTCTGTTGGGGTCAGCTGTCCCAGATGTTTCCCCTCCCAACTTCTTGTGCACCCCCAATCTACTTGCTCTGGCAGGCCAGTCTGAGGAGCAGAAAGGTCTTGATGCTGTGTATACACTGCTCAGCAATAAATGCTGGGGGGAGAAAGAGAAGGGGGGACATTCACAGTTATGATGTTTGTCTTCCTAAGTAAGAATTATGTGTGTGTATTGGGTTTACATGTCAGAGAGAGCCAGTTCTAGCTGACTCCAAGATGGACCTGCTGCTGGCCAAAACTGAGCTGATCAGTGACAGCGGTAGCATCTCAATGACAACATATTTAAGAAAGGGTACAAACTGCTGTGCAACAGCAGCTGGGAGAGAAGAGTGAGGAAACTGTGAGAGAAATAACTCTGCAGACACCAAGGTCAGTAAAGAAGGAGGGGGAGGAGGTGCTGCAGGTGCTGGAGAAGATTCCCCTGCAGCCCGTGGTGAAGACCATGGTGAGGTAGGCTGTCCCCCTGCAGCCCATGGAGGTTTAATGGTGGAGCAGATATCCACCCTGCAGCGGCTAGTGGTACATCACTTTAAGGCTAGTGGTACATGTCAGTTTTGACACAAAACTTGCTAGGTTTCTTTGGGTACTGCCTGTCCTAATTCTACCCTATTAGGTAGGGCAGTCTGTTCCTGAATAACTGCAGCCCATGGGAAGAACCCACGCTGGAGCAGTTTATGAAGGACTGTCTCTCACGGGAGGGACCTCTGGTGGAGCAGGAAAAGCAGACCACAACCTCTGTTCCCTATCGGTTTGTGCTGTTTCAGTCAGGGGGGGAAAAACACAACAACACACAGGTAGAGGAGTCAGGACTAAACTTGAGTCTGGGAAGAGGGGAAGGATGGGGGGAAGATTTGTTCTTATTTCTTGTTTTCCTACTCCCCGTTTATTTGGCAGTAAGTTAATTTCCCCGAGTTGAATCTATTTTGCCTATGATGGTAATGGCTGAGCAATCTCCCAGTGCTCATCTAGGCCCTCAAGGTTTTTTTCTCTATTTTCTCCCTGTCTTGCTGATGAAGGGGGAGTGATAGAACAGATTGGTCAGCACCTAGCTGCTAGCCCACCACACTATACAAAAGCCCATCTCAGTGAGCAGCGTTGTCATCTTGTGTGAAGAGGTCGCCTAGCTATGCATTCAATCCCTATTATCTTATTGTTGTCAACATTAAATGATTCTCTAATTCTAGTGAGGTTAGGTTAGTCCTGTATCTGTAACTTTGTATTAATGACTGTGCCCTTGAAGGGGAGCTACAGGCCTGATAAGGGACATCCTGTCCCTGTAGGTGCCAACAGCCAGTTAATTGCAAAATGAGACTGTAACTAGGGGAAAGGTAAAGATGGCAGGGGGAGATCATGACCACTGAGTCAGTTCACACTAAAAGACTCACCCCCCCCCACCTCCCTCAGACATGTGCTGTAAACTAAAAATACACTGTAATTTTAAATCGAAGCAAGAAATATAGACCAATAGAAAACTACTGTGCATAACCAAATACCAATAGTATGTTTTAGGTAAAGCTTGGAAAATACATATGTATAGCTAGACTCTATAAATATTATTCTTGTTCTTCTGAGTTTTGAGCTTGCTTTTGTGGAATTCCACCTAGCCCCGAGCTTCACACAATTCTGCAATAAAGAAATACCTCGACTCTGTGTGTTGATTGGCTCTTGCACGCCAGGTGAAAGATTCCACTTTTTGGACAGCAAAGACAGTCAGGGCCAAAAGTGCTGAATTAATGCTAAATCTTTCAAATCATTCTGGGTTTTTTTGTATCTAGGCTCTTATGTAGTATTTTCAAGCCACTGTATAAGCACAACAACTTCCAGTGCGCTGAGAAAGTCCGGATTCAAGTACCAGAGCATCACCGAAAACTACCCCTAAATCCTGTCAGGATACTACCCAATCTTACCCAGAAGTTAACCCACCAGGAAGGCCTCACTTGTGGCTCGAAGCATACCACCATCCAAACGAGCACGTGAATACCCAGCAAGATCTTCATCACCATGTATATGGCTGCTGGGCAATGAAAACAGATTTACTCTCAATCCCCTGCCACCTCAGCCATAGCACCACCCCCTGCCCAAATCCACTCGCCCCTCCCCAGCCCCCCACATTTGCAGCATCTATGCTACAGTGCCTCACTGGACCTGTTCTCCCTGGAGGCAGCAAGAGGCTCACGCAGTTTTTCTCAGCTTTGATGCCATAACTCAGGAGAGGAATAACATTTGGCATGATCAGAGGAGAGCCACCTTTTCCTGTTTGGTTGTTGTGGCGTTATTTTGCCTCCTTTTTATTAATATTCCCCTGTCACAGCACTAGCTAAACTAGTGAACTGCAACAAGGCTTTTACCATCACATACCAGGTTAACTTCAATAAATAGGTCCCATGCCTTACTCCAGTACAGCCACCAATACCCCACAAGGCTTCAACAGTTAATCTACTATCCATGCTGTTCCTTCATCCTCTTCAGGCCAGTTCACCCTGGTGCATCAGGATTCTTCCTTCTCCAGGCTCTTCTTCCAGCCAGCCTCTCCTCACCCAGGCTCCCTGCTTCTCCCAAGACCTCTCCTTATCTTTCCTACATCCGGGGCACTCAGTCTCCTCCCTGTTTCTTCCAGGTCTCTTTTCATTCAGTCCTCTTCTTCCATACCCCTTAGAGCTATTTAACTACTTGGCAGGAACCAGCCACAGCTGCACCTTATCCCCATCAGCCAACCCACTGCCCCTGAAGCCAGCCCACAGCTGTATATTATCAATGTTAATTAACCCAGCTTCATTCCTCTACATTTCCTCTATGTTCCCCCGAGGCGGGGATGAGGGGAGAATTCTTATTCTTCTCTTCCTTCCCTGTATCCCTTATACCCCTCAGGAGGGAGTAGGGAACCTGCCCCTATCTTCTTTCCCAGCTACCTCGCGCTCTGCGAGCTGCTGCCTACTCTCTGCATGAGATGATGAGATGAGACACTAAACGCGCAAATGCAGCTCACCAATCTGCTCTTTTCTTTGTCGCTAGCTAGCTAGCTTCCTCTTTTCTTCTTTGCCCCGCCCATGTAGTTGTGCGTCTTCGCTGGCTCTTGGGCGGGGGTGTATGAGGGCGTGTTGTGTTTCTGTAGGAGTTGCTCTCCTTGCGGCTGCAGGGGGCAGCGCTGGGGCCTTGTGGAGTTGTTTTAGGCGCCCAGACGGCTATTGTTCGGAGCTTGTCTCTACTGGTGAAATCTTTCCCTCGTCCCGACTCTGCTTTCTGCAGGCGGAGGCGTGGGGAGGGGGAAGTCGTCGCCACCTACCCGGCGTGCGGCGGTCGGCGTGGGGGGAGGTAGGAGGGGGCGAGGCTCAGCATGATGGCGGCCGAGGCTGGGGCTGAGGAGGGCGGCTCGGTTACCTCCGCTGGGATGGCGGGAGCTGTTGGCGGAGCTGAGTCGGAGCACTACCCCTTCTTATGCCGGGGCAAGGAGCTGGAGCCGCAGGGCCCCTTCCTGGTGGGCTCTGACGGGGACAGCCCGGGCGCCGGCGGTTCGGCTTTGTGCTCGGCGCTGGGACTCCTGGCGCTGGGTTCGGGGCCTGCTCCTCTGGTGTCCGGAGGCGATGGCACCGTGACAGCGACTGGCCAGGGCCAGGGGCCGGAGGTGTCCGGAGGGGTGCTGCCCCCACCCGAATCCAGCACTGTCGCTTTTCCCTCGCTGCCGCTGCAGCAGCCACCTTCCTTGGCGGGGGGGCTGGGGACCGTGGACGAAGGCGACTCGTTGGATGGGCCGGAGTATGAGGAGGAGGAGGTGGCCATCCCGCTCAACGCTCCCCCCACGAACCAGTGAGTAGCAGCGCTTCCGCGCCCCGCCGGGCGCCCGCCACCTCGGCCGCTTCCCCCGCGGGAAGGGGGGGGTGCCGCCGCGGGGAGCGCGGCGTCGGGCCCCCACCTTTTCTCAGTGGACGGAGTCTGTCAAACTCTTGTGGAAGCGTCGTAGAAGTTTTTAATTAGATTATGTTTGGGGAGAAGAGGCAATTGAAAAAAGAAACTGCAAGTCTTAATTAAAGTTTTTATTATCTTTCCATTAGGTTAATCGGCATTCCTGTAGTGCTAGTTATATAAAGAATCTTGCACTAGAGGTAGAGCAATTCTGTGTTTATGTTTTGTGAAATAAAAATTTATGTTATTTTTGAAGCTATTGTAAGTATAGAGAATAACGGGGTTTCAAGATACAGGATGGCAGATATGTTAAAGGTATAGGTCAAAGTTCATCTGAATTTGGGTTCATTTTTACCTTCTCTCATGACTCCGGTGTCAGAGAGTTAACTTCTGCATTATTTCAGGTATTTCCAAGATTTCAGAAGCCATTGCAGTTGTAAGGAGGAGATGAGCTGTGATATTAAATGTTTTTTTTTTCTTAAAAAAAATTAATCTCTCAAATCCTGACAGGCTTTCTACTAATCCTTTCCTCTTTTAGATTTTTGACTTTTTGTGAAAGTTAATAAAGAATAAGTTTTTATTTTTGTGAAGACAGTGTTTGAATAGTCTTAAAATTGTACACTTCCATAAAGAGCTAGCAATATAATCCGGCAGTTTAGATAAAGGCTGAGGAGGAAGCTAGAAGCATGTAAAGGCGAAGTTACTTCTTCAATATTTTGTATTAAGTCAGAGAATTACAGAATTCTGGTCTTCTGGTTTTCTCTCTGAAGGATCAGACTGCTTTTTCTGTTAGAACTGGCTATTATGTTTCTCAGAAAGTAGGGGGTGTGTGGAAATATTTTTAGAAAGAGGGGTAATTCTTGATGAATTATCATATATTTTATATTAATTGTTACTAATTTCACAAATGTAAGTGGATTTCGCCATCAAGAGTTGTCTTGTAACTCATATGATAGCATGAAGGTTAGCTTTCATAAAGGATACAAAATTTCTGACAAAAAGCATGTTCTAGGTCAGGGGTCCTCAAACTTTTTAAACAGGGGGCTGGCGTGTGGATGAAGTGGCAGGAGGTCATCTGCGGCTGCTTGGTTTCCCCCCCCAACCCCCGGCGGGGGGGGGGGGGCGGGGGGGTTCTGTAGATACCGGGGGCCGGATTGAGGACCCTGGGGGGCCGTATCTGGCCCGCGGGCCGTAGTTTGAGGACCCCTGTTCTAGGGGAAAGACTGTGAAGGCCCTAATTTTATGTATTGGTGGGTGAGGCTACTTATTAAGACAAAAGGGGTATTGAAGTCTTTGCAGGACCAGCATAACTGTGTAGTTGAGTATTTGCTCTTGCAGATGCTTTAATATAAAAACATCTAAGCAGTAAAACACTTTAAAAAATTGATTCAGAAACTTATATCTCCATCTGCTTAACTGTTTTTTCTTGGTAACATCATTTTTGTGACTTTAAAAAAAAAAGTTGTTGGCTAATTAAAAATAATCAGAAACCTTTTTCTCTTTCATGCATCTATTTTAATACAAAGTCAATTTTTTTACCATTCTCAGTTAAGTCATTTAAATTAGCTGTATGGTGATAGTAAGTTGTATCCTCTCAGTCCTGATGTCTTATTTTGGAATGGCCCTTTCTTTGTAGTCATACCATCTGCTTTTATAGAATTGAACTCTTGATTTATTACCAGAACAAAGATCTGTCACCTTAATATTATAAGCAAACACCTAATACACTTAATTTCTCTTTTCCAAGTATCTCAGGAAAATGGGAATACTTTTTAATGTGATTTCTTTAGTTTTCTAGCAGTGGGAGGAGCTTGTCAAAAAGTAACAGATTAATTAAAATAATCAAAATCTCGAAGTATGATTGGTGTTTATCTTTGATCCTTGTAAGGGCCTAAGGTGGTACCACCAAGTTATAGGTTCAGGATATGGTAACAGATGCCAGACCAACAGCTTTAGGGATAAACAAGCTATTGCTAAATATAGGTACAGTAATAAATACAGATCAGTAGTACAATTCACTGTGGTGTTACAATAACACATCCAGTGATTGAGTAGTACTATTATCCAGGTCAAAACAATGGCAAATCCAATAATTTACCAACACTGAGCCAAACTTAATATCCTTGAGTGCAAAGGCTCTAATAACCATGGTTATCGAGCAGGGTTGCAGGAAGCAGGGCATGGCTTTTTCAGATGAGTGATACAGACCAGCCGACAGGCTCGGGGAATTCAGAATTCCCTGATCGGGCTGTCCTCTTTAATTGTTGAGTTGCAGAAGCACAATCTGGACATATTAATCAATCATTACACATCCTATCTGTGTTCCAGTTCTGTCCTTGGTGTGCAGGGGGCATGCAAATATTGTGTGAGGGCAATGCTAGCACCACAATCCTGAGTGAGACTGACTTAATGATTGTCTGTTCAGTGTGTGCTTTTTCGATTGAGTATGGAAGTAGCATGTTTATGCTGTAGCTTAATGGTAGGTGGGAGGCACAGAATGCTAGGGAATACAGTGAACATTTCTGTGTGCTTTTTGGTCTATTTCTCTGCACTCTAGCCCATCTGCAAAGCTCACTTGCAGAGATTGATGGCAGTCTGAAATGGTGTTATGGAAATGCTTATGAAATGAATGAATGATACTTAATTTAGTAGTAAACCAGTGATATGTGAAATAGTTCAGTTTATGTATTTGAATAAAAATCTTAAAGTTGATAAGATACATCTTAGTGTTGCATTAAGATGGCAGAAGTAGTTCCAGTACATTCCAACACAATTCATATTTTCATATGGTGTTTTTTTAAGCAGTGATTATCAGTTTGAAATGGAAATTGGTTGAAATCAAAAGATACTAATCTTAAAAGATGAAATAGGTTGTCAAAATACTGTCTTGTTAAAACAAAAATCCTACCTACAGTAGATGTATTCTTACAGTCACTCTTGGTATCTGTTGAGGCAACATATTAGTGATAAAAAACAGTTGAAGATAGAGAGCTAGGTAGAGAAATATTAAATAAATGTGGCTTGAGTGAAAGTAAAAAAAAATGTTTTGTCTTAATGTAGTGTGAAGGTATAGTTTCTTCAGATGAGTCTGTCAGAGGTAGCAAGTCCAGTGTTCTACAGCATTTGTTTATTTCAGTAGCTAATAAGAAAACAATGTTTTTCTGAAAGTGCATAGTTTTACAATAATTATTGAAGGCCATACTCTGTACCAAAGAATAAATGTTTGTTGCATTGAAAACTGAGGGGAAATGCTATTGGCATGTTTGGACCCTACAACCTCTCTGGGCAACCTGTACCTAGTCACCCTCATGGTAAAAAAAGTGTTTCCTTATGTTCAGACAGAACCTCTTGTGTTTCAGATAGTGCCCATTGCATCTTGTCCTGTCGCTGGGCACAACTGAGAAGAGCCTGGCTCTGTCATCTTTGCACCTTCCCTTCAGGTATTTATATATGTTGATGAGATCCCCCTGAGCCTTCTCCAGGCTAAACAGTTCCAGCTCTCAGCCTTTCCTCATAGGAGAGCTGCTCCAGTCCCTTTGTCATCTTCGTGGCCCTTTCCTGGTCTCTCTTGTATTGGGGAGCCCAAAACTGGATACAGGACCCCAGGTGTGGCCTCACCAGCTCTGAGTAGAGGGGAAGGATCGCTGTTACCGAAATCTTGGAATAAAGAACTTATCAACACCAATATGATGCAGATAAGCAGACACTTCTTTATTAACGGCCGGGTGCGTGAATGAGTCCTCTCACAATCAACGCACACCAAGTCTCAAAATCATACACCTTATATAGGACTTACTCATACATATTCATTAAGTATTCATGCATAAACATAGTATTTCCCAAAAATCATTAACATACTCTCCTCCCATATCCGATTCTGCACAGTAAAGGTTCGAAAGGTCTAGAAATGGGTCTGGGGTATTATTCGGGTAGGTGGTACATGAGTTGGTGGTTGCGATACCCCCTGCCGGAATTACCTTTTACCTACATTCACTGTTTCTTGGCAGGTAACTATGAGTTGCTTCATTCGACTCTCCCCAGTTCCCATTAAATCTACATTCTGACATCTCAATACATTCTCCTAGGCTACACGTAAACACTGTATCCAATCATGCATTCAATCATGAAGCTGTTATCTAAGTTCTAATCATTCCTACTAGGTGATTCTGACCCTTGGTACGGGGCTGTACAGAGGATTTCATAGTAGCTGTTGGTTGCTATGCAAACATAAATTCCACTAAAATATTTCTTATAACTATATTCCTAATCAAATGTGGTTAATTAATTCTAACTAATAGCAGATATGTAACATCACCTCCCCTGACCTGCTGGCAACGCTCTTCCTAATGCAGTCCAGGATATTGTTAGCCTTCTTTGTGGCAAGGGCACATTGCTGGTTCATGTTCAACTTGGTGTCTGCCAGGACCCCCAGGTCCTTTTCTGCAAAGTTACTTTCCAGCTTGTAAGCCCCCAGCATGTGTACTAGTGCCTGGGTTTATTCTTTCCCAGGTGCAGGATTTTGCACTTCCCCTTGTTGAATGGCGTGAGGTTCCTGTCAGCCCATTTCTCAAGCCTGTTGAGGTCCCTCTGGATGGCAGCATGAGCCCCTGGTGTATCAACTGCTCCTCCCAGTTTTGTGTCATTTGCACACTTGCTGAGGGTATGCTCTGCCCCATCATCCAGATCATCAATGAAGATGTTGAAAAGGACCGGACTCAGCATTGACCCTTGAGGTACACCACTAGTTACTGGCTTCCAACTAGACTTTGTGCTGCTGACCACCACCCTCTGCGCCTGGCCCTTCAGCCAGTTTTTGGTTTGTTCATCCTGCGCGTTCATCAACAGCTTCTTTGTGAGGATCTTATGAGAAACGATGTCAAAAGCCTTCCTGAAGGCTAGGTAGGCAATATCCACTACTCTCCCCTTGTCTACCAAGCCAGGCATTTCATCATAGAAGGTTATCTGGTTGATCAAGCAAGACTTCCCCTTGGTGAATCCATGCTGACGACTACTCCTGGTGACTTTTTTTTCTTGTCCTTCATGTGCCTAGAAGTGGCTTCCAGGATTAGCTGCTCCATCACCTTCCCCAGGGATTAAGACAAGGCTGACTGGCCTGTAGTTCCCTGAGTCTCCTTTTTTGAAGATAGGGGTGACATTTGCTTACTTCCAGTCTTTGGTCACCTCTCCCAATCGCCATGATCATTCAAATATTCTCATTAGTGGCCTTGCGATGAGTCATCTCCCTTGGCACTTGTGAGTGCATCCTATCAGCTTATGTACGTCCAGTTTGCTTAAGTATTCCCTGACCCGATCTTCTTCCACCAAGAGTATGTTTTTCCTTGTTCCAGCCTTTCCCCCCGATCTCTGGGACCTGGGATTCCTGAAAGCCAGTCTTGCCAGTAAAGACTGAGGCAAAGAAGGCATTTAGTACCTCAGCCTTTTCCATGTCCTGTGTCACCAAGCCCCCTGCCCCATTCAGCAGTGGGCCCACATTTTCCTTGGTGTTCTTTTTGTCACTTGTGTACTTATAGAAGCCCTTCTTGTTGCCTTTGGTGGAGGTGATCCTTGAACATTAACCAGCCTTCATGGGCCTCTCTTCCCTCCAGGGCCTTATCCCATGGAACTCTTCCAAGCAGATCCCTTAAGATGCTAAGACTGCTCTCTTGAAGTCCAGTGTTGTGATCTTGCTTTTTGCTGCCCGACACCCCACCCCCCCTCCGAACTTCGCCATCTAATGGTCACTGCAGCCAAGGCTGCCTTTGACCTTCACATCCCCAAGGAGCCTTTCCTTGTTTATGGGTATGAGGTCCAGCAGAGCACCTCTCCTCATTGGCTGCCGTCAGTGCTCTCCAGGAACCTTCTGGATTGCTTAAGTTCTGTTGTGGTGTTCTTCCAGCAGATATCAGGGTGGTTAACCACCCCCACCCCACCCCCCCCGGCTAATTCTAGCTGTCTATAGCTGTGATGTAACTTATGTAACTATTTTAGTGCATGACGTTTTTTTTCTGTTTCACTGTTAATTAGGTTAGCAGGTAACCCTTTTTTTTTTCTTCAGTTAACAAGTGTCTTAAAAATGCCTGTTCTTGAATTGTAGAGGGAAGATAAACACCTTTTTTTTTTTATTATTTTCCCTTCAAGTTTCTGGGTATTTTGCTGATTTGTCCATATATTATAATTTGTGTACTTACAGAATAGAATTGTATATCAATCTGGCTTTATTTTTGTCTGAATAGATGATGTCAGAAATGCTATTTTAAAAGAATGGTTAGGAGCAGCAGAACAAAATTGTATTTTAACCTTATGTTGGAAGTGAAACAGTAAGTAAACTGAACATAAGTACATATATAAATGGAAGCTTCAGATTCAGAAAAACAAAAGTGGAACAACATTTGATGCTGGAAAAAATTTGAAGAAGGATTTTCTGGGTCTTTTGTTTGGGTTTGGTTTTTTTTTTGGTGGGTTTCTTTTTGGTTTTTAGTCAGTACTTCTAATTAACATCAGTTGAAGGTTATTTAATCTAAACAGTGGATAGAGACTCTTAACCTGTACTTTATCAAATTTTTATTTTGTCGTATATTGTTTCCCAGAACTTCAACACAGGACTTATGCACTTCACCTACTGGCCTACCCTATTGAGAAACATACTATCGTGCCATATTTCTTTAGCTTTTGTTTCCTTTCCTTCCGCTGGGGAGGAACACTAATTTTGCTCTTAGGAGGCATAGATCTCTTCATCTGTTGTTTCAGCCATAAATTCTTAGGATTCCTGCAGTAGTTTTCCTGTTTCCCCCATATCTTCCTTTTTCCTTTAAAAAACAAACAAAAAACTCCTTGGTATTTATCTCGCTGGTGGGCACAATAAGGATGGAGAAGGCATCTTATTTCAACGTTGTGTTTGTGTTGCGTAGAAGTATCTAAATGAAACAAGAATTCTGTGTTATTCTATATTTTACTGTGTTCCTCTAGATTATGGTCGGCACCAATAGGATTTTACTGGTTCTTGACAAGTTCTTTCTACTGTTTTATATACTTTCAGGCAGTCTTAATTTTATTTTTTTTTATGTAAAACATTTGCTTGATCACTCTGGAATAGAAAAAAAGTAATTTTTTTTTCATGGGTCTGTCTTTAAATTTTGTATATTTATAAATATGCTGTTTATAGGTGAGGACCGTTATTAGGGGACCTGCTTACTGAAACTTGTTACTTGAAGTAGTCTGGGATTATGTCAGTGGGAATAGCTATTAGCAAAGGCTTTGAAGAAAAGTACAAGAAAAGCTGAGGTGGATAAAGGAGAGGGTTTTTTTGGGGTTGTTTTTTTTTTTTTATATAGACAACTTTCCTCCTAATTTCTTCTGTAGAAGCTCAAGAATTTGTCTTGTCTTTTTAAAATTCCTTCTAAGGTAGCTAGCAGTGTTGCTTAACTAATTATTTTGTAATGTGTACCTTTAATATTTATCTTCCATTAATTATTAATGTATAGAAACCAATATTGCTAAATAAACTTGTAAGCTGTGGTAACTTTTGAGGAAAGGTGTAGCCAGCTTGCTAGGGAGCAAAGTGTACCCATTCATTGTTCTGATAAGTTAGTTAGAAGTCCGATTCTTGCAATGATTGGGTTCTAAAAAAAAGTCATTCTCATCATCATTCTCATTCAACTTTATATTTTCAACAACTACTTGGGACCAATTTCACAAAGAAACAATTTTTTTAATTAAAGGTTGGTGGTTTCATTTTGTTAACAGTGAAATTGTAATACTTGTCTATCCTTAAGTAGAATTTGAGTTTATATAAGTATAAAGTTTCCTCGAGTTGGAACATATATGTTAATGTTAATGTATTTTAGCTATATGTAATTGTATTTAAATAAGTTGATTATGTAACTATATGGAAATCTTAGTTTGCTGTTAAGGAATCCTGTCATTGGCTCAGCAGGGGTGGGTGTATGTTTTTTTCTTGTTAATACCTACTTATAGATATTTGGAAAAGGGTTTATTTTATGAACTTCCTCACACAGAGTATGTTGCTTTATTTTTCTGGGATAGTTTCCAGAAGCTGAGGTTAATGATGCACTTAGATTTAGCCAACGTTTGGTAATCAGCTTGGGAGTCTATGGTGATTCTGTGTAGTTTGTATAAGCAGTTTTTCTATAAATAAATAAAAGTTAAGTCTACTTGTTTTTTCTGTAAAATTATGCATATGTATATACACGTTTCCCCCATATGTAATATCCCCCCAAAAGGATATTCTGTCTGTGGCTTGTTGGGTTTTGTTTGCTTATTTTATAGATAACATTTATATATAGAAAGTTTGATGCAATTTAAAAGCAATCATAAATCAATTAATTCCTTTTCCATATATCCATCTGTTAGTAGAATAAATAACATTGGAGACTTTGCAAGATCCAAGCTTGAATATTTGCTTAGTCCAAAAGATTAAGGAATGGCTTGCATTGTCTTGTTCAAACTACAGCCAGATTTCTATACCCTTTCTTCTTACAAAGATTTATGTGCCTCCTGAGCATCTGTGGAGAAAGGGTATTTTTTGTTATTCTTTCTACTCCTTGGCAATCTAAGGGATGCTACAGAAATGTCTTCATCTTTCCAAAAGCAGAATGTAACATATAACCTCTGTAGTAATCATCTTATTGTTTCTAGACTTGAATATATAATGTTTTATTTATACCCATATATACACACATAATTAATGGAATTGTGAGGTTGCAAGTAATTCAAAACAAGCATTATGAGTTGGATAGTTTACATCCTATTTGTTGTTTTCTTAGTTCTACGTGCAGTTCTTTTAAATTACACTATTGGATTCAGTGTGTATATGGATTGTACTCTTTAGACAGTTCCACCTGTTCCTATTGCAGGTGTGAAGCATTGGACATCTGTCGATTTAGGCATTGTTTCTATCTTGGATTTTAGTGTATAAAGCCCTAAATTTCAGAGTTTTCTCATTATAACAAGAGTTCTTCACTGATGAGACATACCTCACTAGTGAGGCATTCTAGCATCAAAGATTAGGTGATAGTGGAGCACAAAATAAAAATAAAAACCAAAAACAAAACAAAAAACACCAACAAAAAACCCCACCAAAGCCATTGAACTGTGCTTGGTTAGTTTGGGCTCTAATCCAGAGCTGTGCTGCTGACTGGGAGGTGAGAACAAAGATTGGTATGAAGTAAGGTTCAGCACTAGTAGAGGTAGGGACTATATTTCAGTCCTTTGGAACGCCAGTGTTGCTTCCAATGAGAAAAGCTGACTGAATGGGTAGAATAGTAAAAGGATGGGAAGAAAGTCCAAGAAGGGTTGTAGGTAGGAGAGGATGAAATGCAAGGAGAAAGTTGAGGAAACATTGGTACTTCTAATAAAATCAATGGCAGACAAGACAAATAACACCTTAGAAATTCTTAACTGTTGCCAACCAGAATCTGGTGATTTGCACAACAGTATTAATACTGTTTCCATAGGAGCATTACTCCTAGTTTAAACAGAAAAAGGCATATCTTTGACCTGAGAGCACAAGAGATGCTTCTTGCTAAGAACTTTAATGAGTTCCAGAATTAATTTCCTAAGCTGAGCTTTCAGTAAGAAAATGTGAGCTGCTTCAAGAGCCTATTTAGTGAAATTTCATCTATCTATTGGTGGCTTTTTTTTTTTTTTTCCAAAAGGTGATTAATGATCTTTTTAGTAAATATATATATTGGGTAGGATTGGAAGAAATCTTCTGAGTTGCAAAGCTTGACTTTATGCTGTTGTCACATCTCTATTTTAAAGCTTATTACACTGCTTGTCCTTACAGTACTTGAAACTTTTAGAACCTTGCTTTAATAAAGTTACTAAAATGTATTACCTTTTGAATGTACGCTTATTTCACCTTCTGTTTACTTTTTTATTAAGATTTATTGAGGTTTTTGATTCATTTGTCCATGTGTAAGTCCATAGTTTGCATATGCTCTGAAAGTGTTTTAATGGCTGGTATTGGTAATGCGTACAACTCCCACAGTTAATGGCTTGACACAGCTGCTATACTGAGGAATGCCTATGAAAGTGACTTTCCATGTTAGTTGCCTGGTTCCTAATCTTGAAGTGCAGGGGTGTTCTATTTTTCTACATACTGTTTCAAACGGGTTTTAGAACAGGTAACTGAGAAAAGCAGACTTATTTATTAGATTTATATTTGCTTTGTACCTCCAATTAGAAAAATGTATAGGATCAAAAAAGTATTAAAACCCCCCCGCTTTCCTAGAAGAGCCTGAAACTCTCTTAATTTCATGTATGCTGTATAAAGGACAATTGCTTGGCTGTTCTGGCCCTCCCCCCACTTTTTTTGAATTTCAGGTTACTTTGCAGTCTTTTGTTTCATTATCTTAAGCATGCATCCTTCCACTGTAGAAGTTAAAATTTGCTCAAAACATTGTGAAAATAATGAGTTATTGTTGTGATTTAACTCCAGCTGGGAACTATGCACCACACAGCTGCTTGCTTGCTACCCTCCAGTGGGATGGGGGGAGAATCAGAAGAGCAAAAGTGAGAAAGATCATGGGTTGAGATAAAGGTAGTTTAAGAATTAAAAAAAGGAGGGGGAAAAGCAACAGGGAGGAGGAAAAAAACCCCAGACACCAACCCAAGAAAAACAAGTGATGCAAATGAAAAAGATTGCTCACCATTCACCAACTGATGACCAGCCAGTCCCTGAGCAACTGCAGCCCCTGCCAACCTCCACCCCCCCCCAAGATTTATTGCTGAGCATGATGTCATATGGTATGGAATATCTCTTTGGTCATTTGGGGTCAGCTGTTCTAGCTGTGTCCCCTCTTGATTTCTTGTGCACCTCTAGCCTACTTCTTGGTGATGTGGTGTGAGGAGCAGAAAAGGCCTTGGCTCTGTGTAAGCACTACTCAGCAATGACTAAAACATCCCTGTATTATCAACACTTTCCAGCACAAATCCAAAACATAGCCCCATGCTAGCTACTATGAAGAAAAGTAACTCTGTACTGGTTTTGGCCTGGATAATTATCATCACTTAAAACTTGCGGTTTTAATGTTAGAAATACAAAAATATTCCTAGTTAGGACTAGGCAAGAAAGAAAGAGGTGACTAGAAATTTTATGGATCTTGTCCTTGGCAATGATGAAGGGTATAAATCGTAGTAGTAGTGAGTTACTGTTTGAAATGAGTACATTTGATAAGAGTCATGGCCAGGGGGGCAGCTTTCTTTTTATGAATAGTGATCTGAAGAATCACTTTACCAATATACGAGTGAGTGGAGTTTATCTTTATTTATTCGGCAGTGCTGGGTGCATGGGGGAAGTCCTTGTCCACCTGTGTGAGAAGCTGAGGGGTAGGGGAGTCTTGCCGACAGAAGATGCAGTCGGGGGCCCTGAGGGTCCCCAGGCCCCTGGATTCCAGCACTGGTGGAGAGTTCTCCTGGCTGGCTTGCCAAATTGATGCCAAAACGGCACAGAGTAACTGCTCAGAGATTAATTTTGTCTTTAAGCAGCAACCCCCACCATATACAATAATTCTTTACACTGTATGCACTTTAAAACATATAGAGGTTTACACTCACTCCTCGGATGTTCAAGACAATACTCACACACCCACATTCACACCTAATACAGAAATGTTCTTATATTTACAACATAAAGTAAGCACAACAATTAATATTAGTCCTATAATTATCAATCATATGTATACGGATTGACTCCAAATCACCGAATGTTTTTAGTCTCCAGACTAAAACACCAATTTCTGATATTACTTTAATATCAAAACAAACACTAAATCAAAATCAAATATCAATCCTATGTATACGAATTGACTCCAAAACATTGAACGTTTTAGTCTCTATACTAAAACACAAATTACTAAATCAAAATCAAATATATGCCTGCAGTGCTAGCTACCCGGCATACGCCACCCTTCATAAGCATACAGTAATCTTATGTCTTACGGATAGCTTTACAAATGGACCAGTCCCCAAAAACAGAAATATCCAAAACAGTAATATTCCTAAATACAGTATTTGAATAAAGATAATACAAAACAGTAATATTCCTGAATACAATATTTGAATAAAGATAATACCTTTTGCTCAGTAGGATGGAGTCCTTGTCTGCTCCCGCGGTGATCCAGATGAGACAAGGAGCCTCTCCGGGAAAATCCCCGGGGGTACCTTAGGGAGTCCCTGCTCTCAATGGGTCCCACAGCCAAGCAGAAGAGGTCCCATCTGGGTTGCCAGATTGATTTGAAGAATCACTTTACCAATATACGAGCAAGCGGAGGTTATCTTTATTTGGCAGCGCTGGGTGCATGGGGGATCTCTCCACCAAAGTCATGCACACCAAAGGAACCTTTCAGCCCTCTCTTTATACAAGTCACTCATGTCTATTCATTAACTTTCTGGGAACTCATTAATGTATCTCTTATCTGGACAGTTAGCACATTCCCATTCAAGGATTTAGTATATCTTCAAGTTAACAATATTAACATATCTCATGCCTGGACAATTAGCACACTCCCTGTGTCACCCATTTAAGGATTTAGTACATCCTCAAGTTAACAATAAGGGTCTCCTCAGATAAACATGAGCACACCGTTCTTTAAATAAAGCATATATGGCCCATTATTCAATAGATAAGCAAGATTTTTATGTTGGTACCCTCCTATCCAAACTTTAATTCTTTTCATGAGTCTAATATCATAGTGCACTCTAGGTAAGACAAGATTTTGCATCTCTTCAGGAAAAAAATATATTTGGTGTAAAGTTGAGAGATGTTAAACATTACTTCTAACTGCATGCATTAAGCATTTGGCAGTTGGAACAGCATCAAATTTAAGTTATTGATCTTGACCTATAAAATTCTAAATGGTACAGAGCCTTCTAAGAGAGTGTCCTGGATATGGCTGGGCTGGAGTTGGCTTTCTTCATAGCAGCCCCTGTGGTGCTTTGTTTTCGATTTGTGGCTAAAACTGTTGATAACACATAGGTATTTTGGCTGTTGCTGACCTGTGCTTGCACAGCGTCAAGGCTTTCTTCCTTTCTCACTCTGCTCCCTCTGCCCTCCAGCAAGTAGGCTAGAGGTAGGCAAGAAGTTGAGAAGAGAGACAGCCAGGACAGCTGATGGAAATTGGCCAAAGGGATATTTCATACTATATCAAGTTATGCTCAGTAATTTAAAAAAAAAAAAAAAAAAAGAGAAAAAAAAAAGAGGAGGAGGAAGAAATAAAAAGGAGAGGGGTGTGTGTCTTCCAAGGTAGCCATTGCTCAGAGACTGACTAGGTGTTGGTCTGCTTGTGGGAGGTAATGAGTGATTGCCTTTGCATTGCTTCTGTTGTTTTCAGTTTCCCTCAGCTCCCTTCCTTCATTCTTCTTTCACTTAGTCTTTATTTCAACCCAGAAATTTTCTTGCTTTTGCTCTTCCTGTTCTCTACCCTGTTCTGCTGGGGGTTGGGGGGAGTGAGCAAGCAGCTGTATGGATGGTTAGATGCTGGCTGGGGTCAACCCACCACAGACATGATCTTTCTAACCTTACCTCAAGAGCTATACAGTGTACAGACAAAACAACTCTTTCGCTGATTTAACTTGTTTTAATCGGGATGAGGAGAAGCAAAGGAGAGAGCTCTGCTAACAAGACTGCAGCTTTGCCAATGTAAACAATATCTACACTGGTACTGCTTCTACTGGTATACAATCTGTATAGTCTATTTGACTTTCATTCTGATAGAAGTTCTCAAAGCCAACTTTTACTTCCATTGCATAGAAAAAATGTTTCTGGTAAGATTTTTATCAACAGCGAAGCTCTTTGGGTTTTTTGTTTTACTCTAAAATTTGCAATTTTTCATTTTTTCTTGTGTACGTTAAGCCAAAAGATGACTTTCATATCTCTTCCAAAATGCTTTTTTTGCAATTCTTGCAAGACCACATGTGAACTGGTAGAATCAGTAGGTGAATGGTCTGAAATAGTTAATAATTTAAATAGTATAAAACAATAGCTGTATAAAGTTTTGTTTTTTTTTTTTTTCTTTTTAAGAGGTTTTGAGAACACCACTTGGCAACACTTGGCTTTTCTTCAATTGCTTCTTCCACTGCTGCTGCTTCCCCCCATTTGTATGTTTGGTGTAGAAAGAGGTCTGATCAGAGTTGAAAATTCATGTTTGAATGAGTCTAACCTTTGGATTAAACTGAAATATTCTTTTGTCATATTTTGCAGTCTGTGAGTTGCTGTGCATCAGTATTTGCTTTTAATAGGCTATGTGTTGGGTTTGGGGAAGACTCTTTTTTGGCTGAAATATGGTCTGGTGACTGCTGTCATTTTGTTTAAGTGCAGGCTTTGATACTGTGTTCTATTTGTTGTTTGAGAAACAGGTTATAGCCTGAATTGAAGCCTGAGTAGGCTTAAAATACAATGGTCTGAGTCAGATCAATTATCTCTGGTTCTGATCATTTACTGAAAATAAGAAAATTGGGAAGGAAAGAAAAAGCTGGTTATAGAGAACCTTTGTCCCTTTTGGATGGTTCAGAGTATTTTCCTACAGTGTGAGTTATTTGGGGAAATGGGTTATCTGAACCTGTGAAGCTTTAAAAATTCTGTGTATTGGAAATCTGAGTAATCTGAGAGAGGTTGCACATGTAAACATCTGATAACTTTATTTGAAACAAAGGTTTGGAACTGCATCAGTTTTAACTGAGAACTTTCATTAGTTTCACAGGTCTGTTCTGTGAGAATAAACAAAAGCCTAAATTCTAAGGACACCCATCGTTACATTGTTTTTTAGGTGGTATCATGGAAAACTCGACAGAGCAATTGCAGAAGAACGTCTTTGGCAAGCAGGAAAACCTGGAAGTTACCTTATTCGAGAGAGTGATCGGAGACCGGGTTCATTTGTGCTTTCATTCCTTAGTAAAACAAATGTCAATCATTTTAGGTGAGAATTAAATGTTTTCTTTTAAAACACTTTAACCTGTTTATTTGTGGGTTTAGAATTTAGTACAGTATAGAAAACAATCGTATTATAAATTGAATATTTTTTATATTTTTTTTAATCCATGTATGGTATAGCTCTTTACTAGGGTTTAATTGTTTTAAACCATGCTACTTAAAAATTCCTTTACAGGCCTAAAGAATGAAAATGTGAGGAAAACAACATAATCAGAATAGAGAAGTTTATCTAAAGCTGTTGTGACTATATTTGTAGTAATACGCAGGCTTCTTATTAGTAATAGGAGGAGATTGTTTTGAGTATGTTCCTCAGTTATTGCAGCTCACAGGACGTACTTGAATGTCAAAGTCAGCAAATCTGGGTGTTTCCTTTATAAGAAGGAACAAGGAGAAACAAAGGGCGTATGTATTTAATAATATGAAGATTTGCTGGAATCAGCTTTTAGTATGTTCTAGAATTAGTTGTTCTAAATACAAATAGCCCTTTTTACAAAACTGTAACCAGAATTATTTTACCATTAGCAAGTTATATACATCAATTTATTCTTGTTTACTGTAAATGAAAGATGTTCTGGGAAGGCACTTGAATGTTAGTCAACAAGTTGCGTGCTGCAGTATAATGTTCATCTTCACAAAATAGGGTATCAAATGCATCTTCAGCATTAGAAAAATCCTTTTGTCAGCTATCTAAAGAAACAGAAATAAACAGAAAGCAAATTTATTTGCAAAGCAAACAGATATAGCATGCTCATGTTTGCATCATGTCTGAGCTAACAATTCCTGCTTCTCAGCTATACTGATTCTTGTTTGAGAACTGGTTACTATGTAGCAGTGGTAGAAAAATAAATTAAAACTTGCTTTTTAAGTACTGTTTTTAAGTTTTATTTTTAATAACTTTGCTTATTGTAGCCTATATCAGGTGTTGAATGTTACTTCATGTCCACCATAAATTTTTTCTGACATCTCAGATAGAAAATGGGAAACCATTAAAAACCACTTTCTAAGAAAGGGATCCTTATAATTTTTTCATATCTTAAAGAATCTTTTCTTCTTGGATACATTAAATATATGAAGAGAAAACTATTCAAAAGAAACAAATTTGTTTGCTGATACTGGTCTCCATAAAACAGACCTGCTATTGATTCATTTGTTGACTGCAGTGTGTGTATATGTTTTCGTTATTAGAAGGGCAGATCACAGAATGGTCAGGGTTGGAAGGGACCTCTGGAGATCATCTAGTCCAACCCCCTGCTTTAGCAGGTTCACCTATAGCAGGTTGAACAGAGGCATGTCCAGGTGGGTTTTGAATGTCTGCAGAGAAGGAGACTCCACAGCCTCTCTGGGCAGCCTGTTCCAGTGCTCTGTCACCCTCAAGGTAAAAAGAAGTTTTTCCTCATATTCAGATGGAACTTTCTGTGTTGCGGTTTATGCCCGTTGCCCCTTGTCCTGTCGCTGGGTACTGCTGAAAAGAGCCTGGCCCCATCCTCTTGACACTCACCCTTAAGATATTTGTAGACATTGATAAGATCTCAGTCTTCTCTTCTCCAGGCTTGTAGAGGGATTTTTAAAGGACCGAGGACATATGTTACCATTGTCCAGGTTGGACAACCCAGGCCTGTTAGTTAAAGCTGCAGAGCAGTTTTAAATAGTCCTGGGAACAAGCAATGGGAGAAGGAAAACAAGCTATGCACAAACAAGAAGTCAGGTGTAGAGCAAGCCCTGGGAGCTGTGAAATCAGCACATTCTCATCGGCACACTCTGATCAGGCACCTGCAGCATGCTCACCGATCAGCGACACGGACCCCCACATGACTTTTATCCAATCACCTGTGTATAAAGTCGTGTGAGCGGTTGGTTTAAGTTATTAATATGACCTGTTTGTTTAATAAAGGGAGCACGGCATGTAGCCATATTGGTGTGATTGTCATGACTTGGCCGACTCTCCACAGGGGACCCTCTTCGCAGGCTAAACAGGCCCACCTCTCTTGGCCTCTCCTCATAAGGGAGATTCTCCAGTCCCCTCATCATCTTTGTAGCCCTCTGCTGGACCCCCTCCAGTAGTTCCCTGTCTCTCTTGAAGTGGGGAGCCCAGAACTGGACACAGTACTCCAGATGCCACCTCACCAGTGCAGAGTAGAGGGGGAGGATAACTGCCCTCGACCTGCTGGTCACACTCCTCCTCATGTACCCCAGGATTCCATTGGCCTTCCTGGCCACATGGGCATAATGCTGGCTCATGGGCAACTTGCTGTCCACCAGAACTCCCAGGTCCTTCTCTGCTACACTCTAATGTTTTTCAGCTTCAAGAATGGCAGTCTTGAAGTTATTTCAGCCAAATATAAGGATATATCCACTGGGTCCCACAGACTGGGAGTGTCACTTTCACCAAAGCTTGTTCTTTGCCAATTGCAGCCTTCCAAAAATGGGTGAAATTTCCATTGCTCAAGAATCTCACTGATATTTTGTTTCCTGAAAGTTATATTTTTTTGATTAAACTTTAATTTCTTATTTCTGTTTGACTAAATTACCAATATTTAGGTGAAAGTTCTCCAATTCCCCTTCCCCAGGTTGGATTTAGGCGTATGTTCGTGCAATGTATGGTTGACAGATAGTATATGAGTCCATCAAAACTAAATTCTTTTTTGCTGTAGTAGTATGTTTTCTGGTGAGTTGCTGAATGATATAAAATATATATATTTTAAATTTTATATAAATATTGGGAAATAAAATCTTTTATCTTTTCATCTTGTCCTTCAGAATTTTATGTGGTTACAGAAGTGTCTGTATTTACTAGTCCTGTGTGTTCTGAAGAAAGGTTTAATTTCAGCTTGATTTAATAATAAAATATGAAACACTAAATTTCATTTAGAAGCTGATTATGTGAATATCATGGATTTTATACGGAGTTTGGTAGGAAATATGCCAAGAGATCTAGTCTAGATCCTTAAAGTTGCATTATTTTCTGACTTCCCTTGCAGTGCTATGTGCTTAAAAACTTCAAATTTCATCTCTGAAGATTGATCTTAGTATACATTTTACACTCCTATTTGGTAGAAATAATATAGTTTTAACAACTGATCTGAGAAGAGAAATTTTTAAAGCAGGAATGTATTAGAATACTGACCTGTTAAAGCAAAGTAAAAGTGTAAGAAACCAAGTAGAGATAAACAATATACTCTTTTTCAGCAGTTAAATTTGTTTTCTCCTGTTGTTCTTGAATTGCTCATGAGCTTTGTAAATAAGTCAAATGCTAAGTAGAAAACTAAGTAGTCAGACATGTTTAACTTTTTGTACTGTAATTTGTTTTGAAATATCTTTAAAATAACTTGTTTTCTGGAAACGAGAGAGAGGTAATGTGAGGTTAGATGTTAAGATTTTTCTTTATTTTTCAACTTATCTAATGTCACTTAATTTCTCTGTTTCTTGTATTTTATTGCATATTTTTATCTTCACTGATCAATGATGTTATATATTCTTAGACTTCAGTTTGTGAAGGCATATCATAAGAATTCCTCCTTTGGTGGAAGTGCTCACCAAGCAACTTTATATTGTTTATTATTAGTCCTGGCTAACCAGAGGAGGTCCCAATTGACTGAAGGTTAGCAAATGTGATGCCCATCTACAAAAAAGGCCAGAAGGAGGATCTAGGGAACTACAGGCCTGTCAGCCTGACCTCTGTGCCAGGGAAGGCTATGGAGTAGATCATCCTGAGTGCTATCACGTGGCATGTGCGGAACAACAAGGTGATCAAGGCCCAGTCAGCATGGGTTTATGAAAGGCAGATCCTTCTTGACAAACCTGATCTCCTTCTATGTCGAGGTTACCCGCTTAGTGGATGAGGGAAAGGCTGTGGATATTGTCTATCTGGACCTTAGTAAAGCCTTTGACACTGTTTCTCACAGCATTCTCCTGGAGAAACTTGCTGCTCATGGCTTGGACAGGTGTACTCTACACTGGGTAAAAAAACCTGGCTGGATGGCTGGGCCCAGAGTGGTGGTGACAGTTAAATCCAGCTGGCAGCCAACCACAAGTGGTGTTCCCCAGGGCTCATTATTGGGGCCAGTTCTGTTTAATATCTTAATGAATTGGATGAGGGGACCAAGTGCATCCTCAGGAAGTTTGAAGAAAAAAACAAGTTGGGTGGGACTGTTGATCTGCTTGAGGGTACAAAGGTTCTGCAGAGGGATCTGGACAGGCTGGACCGATGGGACAAGGCCAATTGTATGAGATTCAACAAGGAGAAGTGCTAGGTCCTGTACTTGGGTCATAACAAACCCACACAATGCTACAGGCTTGAGGAAGAGCGGCTGGAAAGCTGCCTGGCAGAAAAGGACCTGGGGGTGTCGATGGACAGCTGGCTGAATATGAACCAGCAGTGTGCCCAGGTGGCCAAGAAGGCCAATTGCATCCTGGCTTGTATCTGAAACAGTGTGGCCAGCAGGACTAGGGAAGTGATTGTCCCTCTGTATTCAGCACTAGTGAGACCACACCTCAAATCCTATGTTCAATTTTGGGCCCCTTGCTACAAGAAGGGCATTGAGGTGGTAGAGTGTCCAGAGAAGGGTAATGAAGCTGGTGAAGAGTCTACAGAGAAAGTCCTATGAGGAGAGGCTGAGGAAACTGGGGTTGTTTAGTCTGGAGAAAAGGAGGCTGAGATGAGACCTTATTGCTCTCTACATCTACCTGAAAGGAGATTGTAGCGAGGTGGGTGTTGGTCTCTTCTCCCAAGTAACAAGTGATAGGAGAAAAGGAAACAGCCTCAAATTGTGCCAAGGGAGGTTTAGATTGGGTATTAGGAAAAAAATTCTTCACTGAAAGGGTGGTCAAGCATTGGAACAGGCTGCCCAGGGAAGTGGTTGAGTCACCATCCCTGAAGGTATTTAAAAGATGTGTAGATGTGGTGCTTAGGGACATGGTTTAGTGGTGGACTTGGCAGGTTAACAGTTGGAGTTGATGATCTTAAAGGTCTTTTCCAACCTAAGTGATTCTGTGATCCTAAAAATTATTGTTTTGACACTGCAATAAGAGTTCTGGCAGAAAGTATGATGTTTTTCCCATTTACTGCATAATTTATTGGAAACTGGTTTTAGCATTCTGCAGGTTTCATAAAATGGCTGATTTCACAATTTTTACCAAAAATTATAGTATCTAAGTAGATTAAATATCTTGTTCATTTTTTTCCCTATGTATAACTAAAGGTATAGTTCAGTCATTTTCTCCCTTCTCCAAGTCGGTTTTCCAGGTAGCTCTTCACATTTTTAAAGAAGTGTTATTACTCAGGACTGCTGTCCAGCTTTTGTTGCTGGAAAAACTCAGGTCCTCTTGAATCCATCAATTTACATAACTGATTGTTTCTTTGGATTGTCTTGTCAAAAATATTGTTTCAACTTATGTACTTTTTTTCCCTTGTACAAATTATTTGTGTGTAATACAAATGTTTTAAAAACTGTTAACTCTTACCTAAATAATTTCTCACTGGTTTTAGAACTTGTATTGCATAGCAATACGAACAGGCATGTTGTTTTCCATTTTTTTTTATATAAGTGTATTCACAAATCTGAGTACTAAAACATGCACCACCACACCGCAAAAAAAACCCAAACCTAACACCAACACACACTCTAACTACATGTTAGTAAGATGAGTAATTTTATAAGAATTTTCTTTTGTGTTAAACTATTTAAATGTTTTTCTTAAAGCAATTTTGCCCTTAGCAGGCTTTTAAATTGAGTACGTTATTATTACAAAGTTATTTCTTATTTTTTAGCATGGATACTAGACTAACCATAATAAAGTGACTAATTTTTGAAGGTATTTTAGTATTCTGTACTGTATAATCAAATGCAGTTCTTTGTTACCAAAATATGTTGATACTTTGCCAAATTTATACAGGCCTACCATATAAGCTGTGTCCCGCATGATAGCAGTATTAATGCTGTTACCTCTACTAATGTTATGTCATTTGTCCACAATGCTAGTAATTATATTTTTGTGTTTAATTTTATTTAGTTCTAGCAAATCTGCTTGCTTTTTTGTAAATCTACATCTCCTTTACAGTCTTCAAATAGTTTTATTTTGTGATGTTTATCAGTAATTGCTGATGAGATATTAATTAGTTAAGGGTGTGTGTGTACATATGAGAAAGTGAGTTTGTAATACTGCATTTTGTTGAACATAGCCTGCTTTAAAAACTCAACGTTATCCTAACTTCCTTTTAAAAAATAAAAACTCACAAAACCAGCAAAAAACCCCACCCCAATGATTTGTAGCAAGACTTTCTTCTATCAAGTTTCCTTTTCTTTATTACCAGGATTATCGCCATGTGTGGAGACTATTACATTGGTGGACGTCGCTTTGCTTCACTCTCAGACCTAATTGGTTATTACAGTCATGTGTCTTGTTTGCTGAAGGGGGAAAAACTGTTCTCTCCAGTAGCACCTCCAGAGGCAAGTAGTACAATTTTTAAATGTCATTAAGTAAATTTTAATATAATTACTCTTGCATTTTATATTCATAGTTCTCTATGAAAAAAGCATTGTAGAAAGTTTCCCCTAGTTCTAGAGCTGTCTCAGTGTATGGTGAAGTATAAGGAATATATAAACATGTTCTTACTGATAGAAAGTAATGATAAAAAATTGTTTTTTAATGAAAATCTGTAATGAGAAAGCTAGATATCGAGTACTGCAGTTATCTCCAAATGTAGTAATAACATGGTACGTAAACAGAGATAAACAAGAAAATGTGTGGTTCTTGGCTAGTAAAGAGCACCACTGTAATGTAGTTAGACTCTAGGGTTTTACACTGACTTAATAAAGTATTTCAAAATAATATTATGGTTTTGTAGCAAAGATTTCAAAATATGCATCCTGGAAAATAAACAAAGTTCCTGAAAGTTGGGCTTCTTTCAAGTAACTATCCTTAAGACAATATCAGTAATTAAAAAAAAACCCTAAACCAACAAAAAAAACAACCAACCAAGAAAACCCAACCCAGACAGCTCCCCAAAAAACCCTGCAGACTGCATGCCCCCCCCCCCCCAATGTTTCTGAATGTGAAACTTACATTCATTTCCACTAAGTGGAAGAAAGTTCTAAAGTTCTCTTTTATGGGATTTACATTACTGGTAATTTGATTTTTGGAGATAATATGACTGATAATGTTACAAGGCTAGAAACAATGTAAGAGCTTTTTCTAGATACCTTTAGGAATTAAACATTTGCAGCTCTTACTATTTTTGATCCTTTGAAAACTTAAAACTAGCAAAGGGATACAAAGGTTATTACTAGTCTTTTGCATTGGAATAGCATAATGTTGGGGAGAGGAAGCCTACACTAGAATGAAAGGGAAAATTAATATATTTGCACTCTTCTCTAAAATTGTAGCCTGTGGAGGATAGAAGGAGAGTTCGAGCAATTCTACCTTACACCAAAGTGCCAGAAACTGATGAAATAAGGTATGTTTTAGTAATAGGCAGAAGCAGTTGTGAAATTCTCGGAGTAGTCATAAATACTCATGATTTCAGTATATGTTCACTATGTAAATACTTTTCAATTGCATCTTAGACTTAACGCTCTGGGAGGTTAAAGGTATAATGTCTCTTTTTTTCTTGTCTGTCTCGTGTCTTGTCATCTCTCTCCTTGTCTTTTTTTCCTTCCCCCCCCCCCCCCCCCCCCGAGGAATAACACTTTTAATCTGGGTATACTGTTTGCATTAATTGTAAGGGGAGTTACATTTAATTGCTAGAACTATGAGACTTAGTTTAGAAATAGAACATTACTAATTTCAAATGCTTACCCACTTTGAGAAAAATGTTAAGTTTGTGCATGAAGGAATTCTGTGCAAAAATCTCATGTGAGGGTTTGAAATAAATTGGCTCCAAATTTGCCTGCAGAAGTAGCTAATAACAGATAAATAGTTCAAGCCAAACCAATCTTGACCGCTAGAAAGAGAATGTGAGAATTGACTCTGATAAAATTAAGAACAGTATTTTTAGTGTCTTCCTTGAAATAAGGAGAAAAAGGAGAGGCTGCCAAAAAAACGTTGCCTTTAATATTCTAGCACTTATTTTGTTGCCTGTGCCTAAAAAGTCTTGTCCTTAAAATAGAGCAAGAATGATTCCCTTTCCTTCTCCTTCTCTCCCCTTTTGGAAAGAGTCTGTATTGAACAAATGATACTTTAAAATGTTGAATCTTAATATTTTAAAAAGGTATTGAATTGCCTCTCTAGATGCCAGGTGCCCACTGAGCTGATCTGTCTCTCCCCCTCCTCAATTGGACAGGGAGAAGAAAATATGACAAAAGACTTGTGAGTCGAGGTAAGGACAGGGAGATCCCTCAGCAATTAGTCACAGGCAAAACAGACTTAGCTTGGGAAAATTAATTTCCTTTATTGCCAATTAACACCAGAGTAGGATAATGAGCAATAAGAACAAAACTAAAAACACCTTCCCCCCACCCCTCCCTTCTTCCTGGGCTCAACTTCACTCCCAAATTCTCTACTTCCTCCCACTGAGCGATACAGGGGAATGGGGACTGCTGTCAGTTCATCACATGTTGTCTCTGCTGCTTCTTCCTCCTCACACTCTTCCCCTGCTGCAGTGCGGGGTCCCACCCACGGGAGACAGTCATCCAGGAACTTCTCCAACATGAGTCCTTCCCATGGGCTGCAGTTCTTCACTAACTGCTCCAGCATGTGTCCTTTCCACGGGGTGCCGTCCTTCAGGAACAGACTGCTCCAGTGTGGGTCCCTTCCCGGAGTCCTAAGTCCTGCCAGCAAACCTGCTCTAGTGTGGGCTCTTCTCTCCACGGGTCCACAGTGCCTCCTTCAGCCTGTCACTGCCTCCTGCTCCATCCTCCACAGGCTGCAGGGGGGGGATATCTGCTCCTCCATGGGCTGCAGAGGGACAGCCTGCATCACCACGGTCTTCTCCATGGGCTGCAGGGGAATCTCTGCTCCAGTGCCTGCAGCACCTCCTCACCCTCATTCTTCACTGACCTTGGTGTCTGCAAAGTTGTTTCTCTCATATTCTCACTCTTTACTCTTTTCTGGCTGCTTTTGTGCAGATTTTTCCTCCCTTCTTAAATATGTTATCACAGGCGCTACCACCATCACTGGCTCAGGCACCCCTGAAGCTCCCCTGCTACCAAAACCACATAAACCCAGTAAACTCACTGTCATACTTGTTTATTTTTTCTGTGAACTGCTACTCATTTCCTTTCTAATGTTGATCTATCAAGAAAATCTATGGGATGGTCTTTACTCCATACTTCTCTTGCATTTTCACAATATATATTATGTGGAAAAGATGCAAAACCAACAGTCCTATAGCTAATAGAAGAATGTATACTAGTTGCTTGGAATTAATATTGCTTTCTTGATATGAGGTTCTTTTCAGATAAAAAAATAAAAAGGAAGATTTGGAAGAGGTTATTAGTGATTTTTAATGAGACCATCTTGTTTTCACAAGTTGATAGAAAATGCTGGTTGAATTGGGTTCTTGATAGGACTATTAGCCTAAGATTATGGAGAAAGGTATATGACAGCTTTATATCCTCATTGGGGTGGAAATTTATCCCAAGGTTGCATGGCCAGTCCATTCTGACCTCTTTAAAAAACACCGTGAGGATATTAATCTTTGAGAAGTCCTTCTTCTAAGCATACAAAAATGTGGTAAGACGGGAGGGAACTCCCTAATTGTGTATTGCAAGTACGGCTTCTTTCTATTCTTATGCATAGTAGGATCCATCAAGTCCAGTAAATGCCTAATTGCACCTACCAATTTAAGAGAAAAAAGTATTTCATTACTCTGCTATGGTAACAAGAGTTGCAGGAAATTATGCCTTTTCTCCCTTTTCTAGGATACAGCTGAAATGTAAAGTTCTGTGTGTCTGGCTATGCTTCTGAGATCTGTGTGATAAAATAGTTCTGTTCATAGCAATGCTGGGACAAAGTACTCTGTTTTAGGTCAAATTAATGTACTATAATCTTGTACTGCAATGTACTCTTGAAAATTTTATGTATTTCAGGGAATCTTGACTTAATTTTGATGTTATAATTAATATTTAGAAAGCTTGAAGTATTTCAGGGTTAATTCCAACCAGTCTTGCATGCAATAACTTACTGTGAACTTCTTTGTAATAGAACTGATGTAGAATGGCCTTGCTGTTTATTGTACATTGTTAAGATTTAGGTTCAGTAGTAGCTGAATTAATTCTAAGCATTTTCATTAGCCTTTTTTATTCTTGCTGTTTGCTTTGTGCTCAACTAATGCATTTTCTGTTACCCTCTGTCACAGATGAATTATTAAGAGAAGTCATCATTGTAGTGTTAACTAAAAGGGGTTTATTAATGATTAAATGATGATTAAATGGTAATTGATTGAACAAAAATCAAATGGTAAATAATGATTAAGCAGTAATTGGATGGTAATTAAGCAGTGATTTAACAATTATTTGACAATTATTTACATTATCATTAAATCATAATTTAGACTGATTAGACAATGATTTAGCAGTCAAACACTACTACTTACTACACTTGTAATAAGTTATAGCTGGATATATAAGTGTTGCTAGCATACAATATACTCTTAGGCCTAATGTAAAATGTTGCTTACTTCATTATAGATATCACATGCTGGGTAAGGGGTCTCTCAACCTTGAGGAGTAACCTTGAGAGGTGTCCCTTTTCAAGGGGGAGATCACCACTATGCAGCCTGCTGCCATACAGGAGAACTCAATGGGCTTGGGCAGGGAGCTACAGATATTTATAGCATAAAGTGATTGACTCCATAGTCACACCTGCTTTTGGCACATATGCAGTTGTAGCAGTTTTAGTTTTGTCTGGTCCCAGCTCAGGCTGGTACTGTTAGCTCCTGATAAGACATTGCTTAGACTCCTTGGTTCCTAAGAAGATATGGCCTAGCACAATTCTCAAGGTTTGCATGGCAGGACTGATTTCAGATTTCAGTCAGGCCTACTTGTCAGTAATGCTTGAACAAAAGTACTGTTCACTCAGAGTGGGTGCATCCATCACACCCTCTCAAACGAGAGACATTCTGTAGAAAATTGCAGTCTAATTCTGGATTGAACTAGTAGTTGATGAGCTTCAGTACCTCATAGCTATTGCCTGTATTCCTAATGCATCACCTGACTTGACTGAGAAGTCTCCCTGTGCTCCAGTGAAAGGTTTTCATATGACCTGATGTTGTGGTTTAACCCTGGACAGCAACTCAGCACCAACAGACACTGGAGCAGTAATTTGCCTGGATGGATTCATTTTGGCTGTTTTTTCTTTCTGTTCCTGTACTTGAGCCTCTAGTCTCCAGGCAGGTTCACGCTCCCGCTTCATCATGTCCTCCCCATGGTCACACAGGAAGAACCACAGGGTAGCATGTGGTGTGTACCACTAGTAACCCTCTCCCCTAAACACAAAAAGGCTGACTCTTAATAGCCAAGACATTGGTCAGTATGGGTGAGGAAGACCTATCCTTCTTTAATTGCTGGATCAATTGTTGGGACATTTTCTCCACAGCCAAGATGAAGGCCTATAGGGAGGAAGTGAGATTCTCTTTGAATTCTCAGAGTTGGCTGGCCAATCCATCCGCAGTTGGTGCTTCTGTGTCTCTCCAGCTGATTATTGCCAGGGTGTTGGCATATGATGTTGGAGCACTTTGTACAAACTTTTGTCAAATGGACCGTGTGCACCAGACTTCATCTGGGTCTTTGGATACCTAGTTGTCAACCAGGTTGCTATAGATCACCTTCACCACAGCTAGTTCCCTCAGATACTTGATACCTCCCTCAGTGGTGGTCTATTTGTTTTGGGAATTTGCAAGACCTTCCTTGAAGAGATACTTGTCCTTCACACTTGACAGGAGCTGTCTCCAAAGACCAAGGACTCCTGTCCCTTTTCCAATCCTTTTGTCAGTGGCCTTATCCCTAGCAAGGGATCCCAGCTGCTGAGTTTCCTTACACTCTAATTCCTGACTATTGGCTCCAGTATCCCAGCATCAGAGTAAGCAGCTGATAATTTGCTTACCTGGTTGATAGCTTCACATATCTCACAGCCCACTTAGGGATAGGGATTGGGTGGTTTCTGTATAATTTATGATTTCAATTCTGTTCTTGTGGCTGCCCTGCTGCAGAACAGGCTGCCTCTTCTGATTCTCTCTCCTGCTCCCTCTTAAGAGAAGCTTCTTCATCCTTTACTTGAGTTGACTTCTGCTTCCATTGTTTCCTTTTAATTATAAAAGTGACTGATATAGTTGAGGGCTGGGTCTCTGGTTTAGGCACAGTGTCTGTTGGTATGTTTTCAGATCCAGAGACCCTCTTTTCTATTCAGCACCCTCAAGGAGTACAGAGCAGTGTTCGGTAGGTGCAGGCGAGACCCCAGCACAGTGTGATAAGTTGTGCCTCTTTAGAATAGCCAGAGCATCTTTTTTCAAATGTTCTATCACTTCATCAGGATCTGGGAGTGAAGTCCCAGACCACTGGATGTGACAGCTTTTTTATATAGTTGCCCATATTCTCCCACATGCCTTGCCACCCATAACCACGCTGCTGTGGAGCCTTGGTGATATTCCTAAATAATTGGTTAACCTTGGAAAAAGCAGAAACAATATTCTCAAGAAGTACTAATAGAAGTATTTTGATTACCCAAGAATGTTAAAGATACTGAAGAGTTGTTATAACGAGTGAGAAAACATCATGGAAGGTGGTGAAGGTGCCATTCTGTATTTCTTCCACAAAATACCTCTTAGAGGAAGTGTAATTGTTAGTTGTCTCCATGAGATGGTTCTCAAAGTCCAGTAATGGCATCAGTACAGAGCCCAAATAGCAGTTTAAGCTCAAGGTAGTGTTTTAATAATAAATCTCACAGGCAAAACAGCACTAAGCGCTACAGAGCACAGCAAACTGCAAAAGCCAAAACCAGTCTTTAACATGTTCAACAAAAAAAGAGAGTATGGCACAGATCAGATAAACTAATGTTGAGGACAGAGAAATTGATATCATGACCAGCACCTGTTAACAGATATAATATTTATAACTTCCTTCTAATACACTCTGGTCATATCTGTTATTATCTCAAATCCTTAGAGTCCCTTGTTGGGTGCCAAAGAGGACTGTTGTGGTTTAACCCCAGCTGGCAGCTAAGCACCACACAGCTGCTCACTCACTCCCCCCCCCCCCTCCCGGTGGAATGGAGGAAAAATTGGAAGAATAAAAATGAGAGAGAAACTCATGGGTTGAGATAAAGACAATTTAATAATTAGAAAGAAATTATAAAAAAAAAAAAGGGGGAAAAAAACCCAAACCCAGCAACCAACAAAGAGAGGAAAATGAAACCCAAGAAAGACAAGTGATGCAAATGAAAACAATTGCTTACCACCAACTGACCAATGTCCAGCAACCTCCACCCTCAGTTTTATTGCTAAGCATGATGTCATATGGTATGGACTATCCCTTTGGCCGGTTTGGGTCAGCTGGGACAGCTATGTCCCCTTCCAACTTTTTGTGCACCTCCAATATACTTGCTGGCAGGGCAGTGTGAGGAGCCAAAAAGGCCTTGATGCTGTGTGAGCACTGTTCAGCAATAACTAAAACATCCCTCTGTTATCAATGCTGTTTTCAGCCCTATTCCAAAACATAGCCCCATGCAAACTACTATGAAGAAATTTAATTCTATCCCAGACAAGATGGGTATGCCTGAGTTTGGGATTACACTTAGGAATAATTTATATTAACCTTCTGGTAATGAAACTCCCTTGGACATCTTAATACTTTGTATTTATGTTCTTCCTGTAGCTAACTGCAAGTCTTTTTGAGGAACTATTCTGTATCTTCTTTTCAGCACTTTTTTTCATACACAAAGACCTAAATAGTAGATATTCCACAGGCTTTATGTTGTGATTTAACCCCAGCCCGCAACTAAGTACCATACAGCTGCTTGCTCCCTCTCGCTTGCTCCCTCACTCTCTCTTCCCCCCTCCCCCCCCAGATGGGGAAGAGAATCAGAAAAAGGTAAAACCTGTGGATTGAGATAAGAACAGTTTAATAATTGAAATAAAGTAAAAATAATAACAACAGTAATAATATTTGTAATGAAGAGGAGAGGGAAGAATAAAATCAAAGGGGAAAAACCCCACAAGTGATGCATAATACAGTTGCTCACCACCTGCTGACCAATGCCCAGCCAGTCTCTAAGCAGCAATTGGTAGCTCCTGGCCAAGTACCCCCCTGTTTATATACTGAATGTGACGTTCTATGGTATGGAATATCCCTTTGGCTAGTTTGGGTCAGCTCTCCTGGCTCTTCTCTCTCCAAGCTTCTTGTGCACCTCCTCACTGGCAGAGCATGGGAAACTTGAGAAGTTCTTGATTTAGGGTAAGCACTACTTGGCAACAACTAAAAGATCAGTGTGTTATCAGTGTTATTCTCATACTAAATCCAAAACACAGTACTGTACCAGCTACTGAGAAGAAAATTAACTCTATCCCAGTTGAAACCAGGACACTGTATTATACAAAGTTAGGTTTTGATAAAAGTATTATTTTCTTAGACTTTTAAGGGTATCTCTTGATTGTTTTTACTTGTTTAGTATTTGATCTCTCTTAATAAAAGAAGAATGTTACTCTCTTAATTATGATGATTTTTTTTTGTTTTATGTGTCCTTAGCACACTTATATATTAGATATCTATTATATTTGAAATGTAAATCAAAGAAGGATAAATATTCATCCATCATAGCTACTTAAACTGTGAAAAATGCATATGGTATGCTTAGGATACCCATAAATGTATCTTTAATGATCAGATTTCCTCAAATGTTTTGCTGAAACTCTACTCAAGAATTCATTGTGTTCATTAAACTTTGTATTATGATTATACTTCTAACATAAATTTTACTGTAACTCTCTTCAGTTTCCTTAAAAGAGATATGTTTATTGTTCATAATGAATTGGAAGATGGCTGGATGTGGGTTACAAACCTACGGACAGATGAACAAGGTCTTATTGTAGAAGACCTGGTAGAAGAAGTGGTAAGTAATTTTATATTCAAATCTTATGCAGAACTGACGTGATTATTTTTTATTATTATTTGTGTAAGTTGAAATGAAATAAACCTAACCTAGTGTCATTTAATTGCCTGACTTTATGTACTTTTCTAAACCTTCCTGCAGTAATTGAATCTGCCAGTTTTTAGTTTAACAAACCTTTTACTCTAATTCAGTATCCAAACAAAGTACTTATTCACATATTATCCAAAGAAGTTCATTTGCAAATGAATGATACTGTGAACTTATTAGGCAGATCCCTAAACTCACCAGTCCTGATAAAGAACTTGCTATATTCAGTTGCATTCTTTTTTTGTTTGTTATGAAACATTCATAAATGTATAGACTGAAATTTTGTACTACAATATGTCTTCTGTGGTTTTTTTTTTTGAAGGCCAACTGTGGGTTAAAACGTATATTGATGAGTTAGTTAAACCTAGAAGGGCTTATGAAAAGTCAGGAAGCTAACCAGGTGACCTAAAGATAATTGAATTACTTCAGGAGAAGAGATGATTTAATGAATAAAAACACCTACCCCACCCTCCCATGGGCTTTTTTTTAAAGAAGTTCACCATTGCTTTGGAGTCCTGATGATGTTTGCTTTGCAGTATATGTATTTTGCTATTAGTAGAGTTTGCTTCACCTGTTTCTCACATCTATATCAGGATGTGAATGGCTAAATTGAAGTGGTAGTGTTAGAGTATCTAACTGTAGATTTCTACATTAGTAGTTGAAGTTCAGGAAAGTTGAGGTTTAAGTTAAGAAGGACTTGAAGAGTGACAAACAACATTTTGAAGTAATGTGTTATGGCTGAATTTCCACTTAGTTAATAAAGTTGAAAACCCCTTTGCATGAACTGTGCAATAAGCTATCTAGTTCAAAAATGTCTTGGACTTTGTAGTGCTGTTTATTTCTACAGAAGGTCTTAACCTATGAAGTTTATTTTTCTAAACTCAAGCATACTATTGTCATACACTTAATATGTTAATTCTCCTACTAGGGAAGAGAAGAAGATCCACATGAAGGCAAAATGTAAGGATTTTTGTTTTGTTATTAAAAGTAAATCATAAAATAACTGTAAACATTAGCTATGAGATTGGGAGGGTGAACCAACTGTGTGTGTACTTTTTTTAATCTTAAGACTTTTCTTCTATACTAGCTGTTGAAGATACATAGGTAATTGATAGGAAATCTTGTATTAGTTATATGTAATTTTAATGGATTTTGCAGTGATAAAATCTTGGATGAGTCGGTGTGATCACTTTATCCAGAATATGTACAACGGAGGATGTGGTGTTTTCTGATTTGTGGGGCTTTTTTTTTTTTACTTCTAAAGCAAACTGTATGTGTAACCTTTTTTCAGGTCTGCTCAGCTCTAAATGCCTGAGAGGGAACAAAGCATCATTAGAGGAATGATAGTATGATAGTAGCACTTTCTCTATATTAGCCTCATGTGCTAACACACATCAGTAGTAAAGATGAGTAGCAAATGAAAGTTACATAAATTTTCTAGTAGCTGGATAGATTCATCTGTCCTCCATTTGCTTACTATAATTGCAGCTGCTGCTTCCTGTATTTATTGCCCAGTTGGCAGTCTCCAAAGGACTGGTGATTGAAGAAGGCATTTCTTGTGTGTGTGGGTTATGTTTTGTTTGTTTGTTTAATAGGGGAAAGAAAACCATTGGTGTGTGACTTCAGTTTACTGGTCCCCAATGTTTTGCTAGTCAGTTTGATATAGCAGCATAACAGTAGTAGGGATGCCTTCAAATACAAGAATTATTTTTGTTTTGTTTTGTAATACAAAGTAGTTTGTAGCAGATGCTTAGAGCTGTGACACTGTCAGTCCAGTTACTCATGCTGCTTAGAGGATTCCAGGGGAGGCAGGGATTTCTGCAAACACTCCAATAGCCAGAGATTATCCTGCAAAGGTCATATAAAAAGCAAGTTAGAACTAGAGCTCTTTTTTGATGCATAAAAGAGGCTTTCTTTTACACACTTAAACACACGTGCATGCACACACACACGTGCTCTGCAATGAAAGGCCATATTTCTAGCTTTCCTTTAAAGGACAGGATGAGCTCTTAAGATGTAGCATGTGCTGTGCCACATGTAAACTGAATTGCCATGCAATGTCAAGCTGTTTCCTATAATCATAGGTATCAAGTTGAGACTGGACAGATTGTTGTATTTTTTTAGGATGATGCGCTGATGCAGGACACTGGAAGATGTAAGATGTAATATTAAAGCAATTCATATTCAATAGTCTAACAAAGCTAGGCCTTATTTCCTCAGCTTCTAGAAAAATTCAATTTTAGTTATTCTGTACAGTATTTTCTGTACAGAAAGTAAAGTATATATAAAGTAACTTTCATTAATCTCTGAGCTTTGCATTTCACACTTCAAATAAATTGCTGAGACTTGACTTCAAATATGCCTGTCAAATTATCTAGCATTTAAACAAAGCCTTTTCATCTCTAAACACACTTGGATTTGAACATGTACTTCATGTTGGACACTTGTATTGAAATGAGTTTATTTATATAGCTGTAGATACCTATTTTTCATTCTGTTGGTAGAAAAACACAATCACTGAGTAACATAACAGTTGCTTATATAATCTATACGTACTAGATTTTTAAAATAAAGATTAATTCATAGGTGTCAGAGCTTTAGATGTTACATGAACTAAAAAAGAGAGCTGATAGTCTTGCTTTCTATTTTTTCTCTTCGTCTTTAAGATGGTTCCATGGGAAGATCTCCAAACAAGAGGCTTACAATTTGTTGATGACAGGTACTTGTATTTCAGATGGTAATACAGCGGTAGTGGAATGACACAAAATAATCCTGTTTATAACAGACTGCAGCAAAACCTGTATTTTCTGTATGAACATATGAGCATCAGACCTGTGGTTGCTACTGCATTGGAAAAAACCTCATGGCTGAGCACTGAGTATTTTTTTTTTATGTTCTCAAGTACAGTTAGTTTCATAATTCTAATTGAAATAGTTTTTTTTGTAATGTATATAAATAAAAAAATATCTTGGGATTTAAAGTACCGAGGAGAAAATACTGTTATGTACTTATGGGAGAATGTATTATAACCTTTTTTTAGTCTACTCATAGGGGAAATATTTTTAAAATGAAAACATCAAGATTTCTGACTCATACTGTCAAATAACATACCTTATATATGAGAACAAAAAATTTTAGTTTTTTTTTAAACATTGTCAAACCTCCCACGTGCACACGATATGCTCTTGTAAAGAGGTGGCAAAAGTGGGGATATGTTGTCAGCTACAGCGAAATGATTTTGCATTAACTTTGGCTTTATCCCATTTTGGTGAAGAATGGGGGATCACTGTTGGAACTTACATCAGACTTTCTCCTTTAAGCATGCAATTCTTGCTAATTTGTACAGGAAGAGCTTTGATAAGAGCCCATAAATGACACTAAGATGAGTAACAGTGAATAACACTGTATTATGATATCTTTTCAGTTGGTCAGGTGTGCAGTTTTCTTGTGAGGCCTTCAGATAATACACCTGGTGATTATTCACTTTATTTTCGGACCAGTGAAAATATTCAGCGTTTTAAAATATGTCCAACATCAAGCAATCAATTTATGATGGGAGGCAGATATTATAATAGGTAAGTTTTAATAGTTGTGTGTATTTTATACTTCTGTAAAGAATTTTTATAATGTATTGCTGATAACTTATTGATATGATAATAAGATTTCAGTATTAAGAATATACTAAGAGTTTTAACTAACTTGCTTAGTTGTAACTAACCACATTCTAAAAGCCTTCAAAAGCTTAAGTGTAACTTGTTTCTTTTGAAGTATTTTTCTCCTGTAAATTATTTTCTTCACCCTATAAATTGGATTATGACATGTAATTAGGAGAATGCTGTGTTGTCTTGGAAGCTACTATTTATAATAGGGAGTTTTATATATATGAGAGGGGAAAAATAAAATGTTAGTTTTGTCAGAGACATTCAGTAGGGATTTTAAAGTATAAATAATAGAAATGTGTATTGACAAGAAAGGGAAAAAATATTTTAATTGTTGAAAAAAGTAATTAAATTGATCTCCTTAAAACATGTGAATGATATTTTGGTCAGAAGTGCAGATCATTTAGAGTGGTGAAACTTAGGATGGGTTTGTTTTGTCATGGGTATAAAAATATGGTAATATGTACAAAAAGAAATGACGAGATAACCTTTCCCTTTCATTGGAGAAGCTATCAATATAGCTCCATCACTGAATCTGTGACAACTTTATGAATAAGATTAACAAGACTTCTCAGTAGTGAAAACTCAACTTTCTCTTTTGAGGCCATTGCCTGTCACAATCAGAAATTTTCCAGACTTGTTCACCTAGAACCAGAGCGTTCTTCATCCCAGTAGAGGATTTCTCTTACTTCCAGCTTGGCTTCTGAGTGGGTAGACATCCAGCAGCTAGTGTGTCTAAGAAAACGTCGAGGTCTCCTAACTAAGTTCAGTGGACTTCTTCATATGATTTCAAATAGACGATGGTTTGAGATTAAGCAATTGGAACCTTATTAACCTATGTATATCCCACACACAGGCTGCTTGAGTACCTTCTACATTAATCAGTCTGGCCTCCAGACATCCTCATTGAAAATCAAGCTAGCTGCAGTGTCAGCCTTTGATGAAGGTAAATCCTGTTTTGCCCATTCTCTAGTTACATGGCTTATTAGGAGGATGATAGGCTAAAAGCCCACACCCTAGGTGATGTCAAACTAATTAGCAAATTAGTGGAAGTCTTATTAATCTCAAATGGCTTTGCAACATTAGATAGTATATTCCAGAAGCTTCCTGCAATAAATTATTTAACAAATTAATTTCCCAGTGCTAGATTAACTTGAAGTGTATATATAAAATAAATTTACCTAGAGAAGATTCTTTCCTTGACATTGGATAGAAAACAAGATTAAAATATTAAGCATCACCAGGTTATGATAATATGCTTTTAGAGGTTTTTTTGAATATTTTGGTACCTAGGTTGCAAAGATCCTCCTCAGTGAAAGAGAACTGCTTGGCTTTGAAAGACTTCTAGTTTTAGTTGAATGTTTTGGGGAACTACTAATGTACTCCTAGGTTCAAATTCTGTCCAAGTTAGTATTTTCTGAAAGTTTATAATCTTGAAAGTTCAAACAGTATGTAATGCAAGATAATGATGCAAAATGAAGGTGGTAACTGCCCCAAATAATTTGCCATAAGATCTACTACAGAGGGCAATAAATAAGAAGCAGGAAAAAAGGATTAACTTTCTGTGGGCTTTTTAATTCTTGTACTGTTTTATTTGTTATGGACACTGGAAGAAGGAAGTCTTTAAATATATGAAGACTAAGGTGGATTGTTGTATGGAACAATCAGAAGTGGCTGAAAAGCATCAAATGGCATTGAATCCAGAACAGAAACATAGGAAATATGGATTTATGCAAGATAATGAAATTATTTATGAGCATTTCTTGAGGTGGAGAGAACATCTGTTTTTCTTTGTTATAACTTATCTAAAAACGTAGAGTTTGTCTTCATGGTGAAAATCTAGAGGTTGAAGAAGTGCTGTTTGTTTAAATGCATCTATTAAACAGTTTTAATTGATCTTTTTTATAATAAGCTATTTCTTTAAATGCCTGAAGATATCTACTTTAAATCTGATACTAGTATTAGACTGGAACTTTAAAAAAATCATCATTGGTAGTAGTGTTGTTTCTCTTAATATTCTTCTCTTGCTGTTTTAGTGACTGTAAGTGGGATTAAAAAAAAATGGATAAAATAAAGCCAATCTGTTCTTTTGTTTGCAGAGTATTGATTGCGGTTCTAGTAACATAAATTATAGACTAATATTTTCCATACAAAAGTAAGAGCCTGGAGAATAGTAAGGAAACCAACTCAAAAGTTGGCTATTGTTTTATTTCCCAGGTAATTTGAATATCCAGGCATGGGACTGGAAGGTCTGCAACCTATATAAGCAATGCTATGTCTCTGCCTATATTCCAAAAGCAAGCCAAAATTATTCTGGGTGATCATGGGGAAAAATTCCCGGGTACATCTTGAGAATCTAGTGTTCTGTGATGCATAGGAAGACTACTTTTTATACTAACCTTTTCTCTTGGCATGTTCTCCCACCATTCTGTATATAAATTGCTCAAAACTTCTGTTGATGAGTATAACTAACAGACTGTATTTACACTCTCTTCATATGGAGGTCTGCTTTCATTATTTCTTATTCTTACATAATCTCTACAGAACAGCCAATCTGTAGTCTTTTAGTTGTTTATTTGAAGGTCCTAATATATAGGAAATGTTAAATACATTTTGAGTGAATTATTTTTACTATATAATGAAATAGTATTTTCCAATGGACTTCAGCAAAGCATGTAACTTCTGTGATCTTTCTGTTTATTATATTGATAAGATGGTTGATTACTGGAGTAATATCTACTTCTTAATGTAAAAATTGGCAATGTCTGTTTGGGGTGGGGGGCAATTTTACTAACTGCGTATCATGAAATCTCAAACAGAAAATATATGCTTATTAGCCCGTGGCCACACCATCCTGAACATTCTCTATTTCATCTCATCTCAGAAGCTAAGCAGTATTGGGCCCAGTTAGTACTTGGATGGGAGACTGCTTGGGAATAATGAATCCAGGTGTTGTAGGCTTCTAGCAAAGGACCATGAAGATGATTAAGGGATTAGAGTATCTGTCATATGAGGACAGGTAGAGAGAGCTGGGAGCCTTCAGCTTTGAGAAGGTGGGGGATGGATCTTATCACTGTGTATAAATACCTGATGTGAGGGAGAAAAGAAGAAACAGACTCTTTTTAGTGGTGGCCAGTGACAGAAAAAAAGACGGTAGGCACAAATTGAAATACAGAAAATTCCATCTGAACAGAAACCAATTTTTTTGTGGTTTTGGGAGGTGTTTTACTGGTGTTTTTTCTCTCCTGTGAGGGTGATCAAACACTGGGAAAGGGTATCCAAAGAGGTTGTAGAATCTCCATCCTCAGAGATACTCAAAACATGACTGAACGAGGTCCTAAGCAAGCTGTTTTTCTTAACCTTTCTTTGAGATGGGGACTTGAACTAGATGATCTTGGAGGTCCCTTCCAACCTAAACTATTCTGTGAATAACTTCCATATTTTACAGGGGTTTTTTTTGTTCAATGTGGGTTTTTTGTGGTTTCGTGTGGGGGGTGGGTAGGGTTGGTTTCTTTGTTTTTGGGAGGTAGTGGTGGGAGGTGGGGTTGGGTGGTTGGTTGTTTAGAATAGTTCCAGTTGAAAGTGACAAACAATGGTCATCTAGTCATGGGCTCACCAAAAGTTAAAGAATATTACTAAAGGCATTGTCCACAGACCAGCATGGGGCATCAACCACCTCTCCAGGAAGCCTGTTCCAGTGTTTGACCACCCTCTTGGTAATTAAATTTTTCTTAATGTCAAGTCTAAACCTCTCCTGACGCAGCTTTGAACCATTCCCATGTGTCCTGTCACTGGATTCCAGGGAGAAGAGAACAGCACCTCCCTCTCCACTTCCCCTCCTCAGGAAGCTGTAGAGAGCAATAAATTCGCCCCTTAGCCTCCTTCTCTCCAAACTAGACAAGCCCAGAATCCTTAGCTGCTCCTCATAGGACATGCCTTCCAGCCCTTTCACCAGTTTGTTGCCGGCCTCTGGATGCATTCAAGTATCCTTTTTTAAATTGTGGGGCCCCAAAATGCACACAATACTCAAGGTGAGGCTGCACCATTGCTAAATACAGTGGGATAATCACCTCTTTTGACCAGCTGGTTATGCTGTGTTTGATACACCCCAGGATGCAGTTTGCCCTCTTGGCTGCCAGGGCACACTGCTGACTCCCATTGAGTCTCCTGTTAACCAGCACCCCCAGATCCCTTTCTGCAGGGCTGCTCTCTAGTGTCTCTTCTCCCAATTTATGCTTGTGTCTGGCATTACTCCATCTCAGGTGCAGAATCCAGCATTTGTTCTTGTTAAATTTCACACCTTTAACCATAGCCCAATGCTCCAATCTATCTATATCCCTCTGCAAGGCATCTTGTGCTTTCAGGGAGTCAACAGCACCTCCCATTTTGGTATCATCAGCAAACCTGCTCATGGTGCATTCAACTCCTGCATCCAGATCATCGATAAAAATATTGAACAGAACTGGCCCTAGAATTGAAACCTGAACACTGCTGGTCAATGGTCACCAGCCGGATGTAGCCCCATTCACTACAACCCTTTGAGCCCTGCCCTTCAGCCAGTTCTTCACCCAGTGCACCATGAACCTGCTCATTCCACAGTTGGACAGCTTGTCCAGAAGGATGCTGTGAGGGACAATATCAGAAGCCTTACTAAAATCCAGAAAAACTACATCCACTGCCTTCCCTTCATCCGCTGGGCAGGTGACCTTATTGTAGAAGGATATCAGAATGTTTAGACAGGAGTTTCCCTTTGTGAGCCTATGATGTCTGTGCCTGATGATTGTATTGTCCTTTAAATGCCTTTCAGCAGTACCCGGTATAATCTTCTCTATAATTTTTCCAGGAACTGAGGTTAGACTAACAGGTCTGTGTAGTACCCTGGGTCTTCCCTCACGGCATTCTTGTAAATTGGAATAACATTGGCTAGCTTCCAGTCAGCAGGGACTTCCCCAGACTCCCAAGGCGTTTGGAAGATTATTGAGAGGGGGCCTGCTGTAACATCCACTAGCTCCTTCAGTACTCTGGGATGAGTCCCATAAGACCCCATGGACTTGTGAACATTCAGCTGATACAGCTGGTCCCTTACAATTTCAGTGTCCACAAATGGAAAGGCACTGTTCCCACACTCATGGTCCTCTGGTTCAGGGGACCAGGCAGCCCAAGGTCTAGCAGTATTACTAAAGACTGAGGCAAAAAAAGCATTGAATGCCTCTGATTTTTCTTCGTTGCTATTAGTCAGATGACCATCTTCAACAGGTACCAGTCCAATGTTTTCTTTAGACCTTCTCTTGCTATTAACATACTTTAAAAAGCCTTACTTGTTGTCTGGCAAAACACTGGCAATTTTCAACTTTAGTTGATCTTTGGCCTTTTGTGTCTTCTCCCTGCGTATATGAACCATAGCATTGTAATTTTCCTGAGAAGCCTGACCTTGCTTCCAGAGATCATACAATTTCTTTTTCCTTTTGAGCTCCACAAGGAGTTCCTTGTTCAGACAAGCTGGTCTTCTGCCCTGCTTGCCTGACTTGCAGCACAATGGGATTGCCTGCTCCTGCGCTTTTAAAAGGTGGTTCTTAAAAACTGACCAGCTCTCATGAACCCCTAAGTCCTCAAAAGCAGATTAGCTCCCTGAATAGCTTGAAGTTTGCTCTCCTGAAATCCAGGACAGCAACTCTGCTGTCCTTTTTTCTCACTACACTGAAAGTTTTAAACTCAACCATTTTGGGATCACTGTGGTCAAGACGGCCACCTACCATCACATCTCCCACAACTCCTCTATTCACAAACATCTTTCCTAGTTGGCACACTGAGGACCTGTGTGTCGTGGTTTAACCCAACCAGGTTTAAGCTGCAACATGTTTTAAGCCGAAACCAGGACACTGTGACAAGAAGTTATCTTCCACAAACTTCAAGAATTTTCAAACCTGCTTGTCACAGCAGTATGGTATTCCCTGTTGATACCTGGGAAGTTGAAATCTCTCAGAAGGACAAGGGCTACCGATCCAGAGATTTCTCCTAATTGCCTATAGACTAACTCATCAGTGTTAACATCCTGACTGGGCGATCTGTAGTAGACGCCCGCTATGACAGCTGCTTTGTTTTCCATCCCCCTAATCCTCACCCAGAGGCTCTCAACCATTTCATTGCTTACTGTAAGGACTGTACAGTCACACCTCTCCCTTACATACAGTGCAACTCTCCCACCTCACCTGCCCTGCCTATCCCTCCTGAACAGCCTGTAGCCCTCCATCCCAGCTCTCCAATCATGGGACTCATTCCACCAAGTCTCACTAATACCAATGACATCAGAGCTCTGGGAGCTGACCAACGCTTCCAGTTTATCCTGTTTGTCTCTCACACTGCATGTGTTGGCACACAAGCATTTCAGATGTGCTCCTATGTCCTCGGTGCTCCCTGGAGCAGCATAAATGTTCCTATTAGCATTGCCACCCTCAGAAGATGCCATGCCAACCCTTGGCTGACCTACTGCAATCCTGTTGGTATCTCCTTCCCCCACTGATTCTAGTTTAAAGACCTCTGCATCTGTCCTGCCAGTTTACGATCAAAGAAGTATTTCCCCTGTCAAGACAGGTGGATCCCGTCAGGACCTAGCATACCTTGTGTCTCAAAGACTCTTCCGTAGTTATAAAAACCAAAGTTCTGGTGGAGGCACTGGTCCTGGAACCAGGTATTGATGTCTTGGGTTCACCTTTTTCTTCCAAAGCCTCTCCCCCTTAATGGGAGGATTGAAGAAAACACTACCTGTGCTTGCTTTTGGAATATAGGCAGAGACAGTATTGCTTATATAGGTTGTGGAACTTCCAGTCCCATGTCTGGATATACAAACTATCTGGGAAATAATATTTAAATGTAACATAGTGTTTACTAATGCTTCACTTCTGATTTTAGAAAGTGTGGTAGGATAGGCATACCTAACCTACCACATATCTCATGCTCCTTTCTCCTCCATCTGTTTTCTTTCTGAAATCTAATCTTCCTAAGAGAGAATTTTCCAAGAACTTGTAAAATTTAGCACAGGGTGGTGTACCTGGTGATTCCATGTCAATCCAGAAGATAAAAAAAATTGACCCAACAGTTACACACTGAAAAAGCTTTCAAGTTATCTTTGAGGGATGAGGTATTTTGAGACTAGAAGAAGATTGGTGTTGTTGGAAGCCTTTTTTAACTGATAGATTAATTCATATTTTGATAGGCTGAACAATATGGGCTTAACATGTTAATTCATTTTCTTTATAATTTAATGATTTATAGAGTAGTGTTCTGCTTTCTGGATTATTCATGATTTGAAATGTCAACAGTTACAATAACTCTTAATTCACCCATTAAGTATTAAAAGAATGTTACTGCTCATGATGATGAGATATTTTTAAAATTTTCCAAGTAGCTAGGATCTGGGCAGCCTAATAAGCCCTATGCTAAACATTTTACAATTACTAAAGTAACTTTAATGTAGTATTGAGATTCATCTTTATTTCTCTATATCAAACCAAATTTAACCATTTTGGGCTGCTTTAGTGGTAAGACAATTTACAATGACCACCTGAGTTGACTTTGTGTGGGGAAGAAGAGGGCTAAAGAAAAAAACCCCTTAATCACTCCATCAAGGCATAAAGTCCTACTCTCTATGGTACTCTTAACTCCAAAATGAGTTTTCAAATGAGAATAAACTCAGTTTATTCTTCGGCTCATTTTACAACATTGGAAGAAATCAGGCAGTTGCTTCTTATGTTGAGGGATGACTCCTGTTTTTTTAACCAAGGAAGGAGAGGAGACTTTGACAGTCAAAGTATTCTCAATTTGATGAAAGAGGAAAAAATTACATAAAGCTGCTTTATTATTGATTGCCCTTATAACAAGATGTTGGCAATAGCTATTCAACATGCAAAATATGAGTTATTATTTTATATAGTGTGGTAAAGCTTAAATTGTTATGGAGAAAATGGCATATGCATATTGCATATCAATAAAAATTGAAATTTATTTCATTTTTAGTAATACTGAGAAATTCAAGTCACTTTACAAACCTGAAAAATAAAAATGTTGGTGGGAAGATTTGTTGACTTAAGCAAGTTCATAGCTTTAGAAGAATGACATAGAGAAAAAGAAAGCAAAGATGTCTTTCTACTGTTTTATTTATATATTTTTATTATCATTGTTATAGTATCCTATATCTTTCTTTTGGACAAAATTGTATCCCGTTGTAATAGGCCAAAGATCTATCACGTGTGTCATATTGATTACATTTGCACACACAGCTAACAGTGTATGTGAAGTGAGAAAGCATAAAGTATATTTTTGTTCTCCACTTAATTACTTAGTTCTTTATTTTCAGGTTGATATTTTGTATATGAATGGTTCATTTGTCTTGATGTTAATGTTGTTTCTCTTTATTACAATGTAACTTTCAGTAACTGCAAAAATAAGAGCAACTCAAAGATATGTTGAATTTTAACTTGTATCTGTCACTACTTCTCTCCTGTTCCTTCAAAATACAATTTAAAACTGATTCTGGTAATTAGAATGCAAGCTTTACTGTAGAGGAGTGTTACTGACTGGGTAGTTAATTTAACATGATAGCTCAGTGATTTTGAAGTATAATCTTCATAATCCACATTACAAAACTTTTTTATTTCCCACTCCTGTCTTCCTAGAAAAAAAAAATGCTTTGCTCAATTTGAAGCATCTCCCATTCCCTTTCCCTAGTTTCTCTAGGACTTTGAAAATTATTACCAATAAAATAGCAATTTTTATCCTGGTTGGAGTGCTGGGAAATGCACATACATTACTTGTATGTGGAAAAAGTAGTGTACTCATTTGGCATTGTGATGGGTTGACCTTGACTGGCTGCCAGGTACTCACCAAGACCCTCTCTCACTCTCCCCCTCCTCAGTGGGACAGGGGGAGAAAATAAGATGAAAAACGTATGGGTCAGGATAGAGGCAGTTTAATAAAGACACGCAAAGGCTGCATGTGGAAGCAAAGGAAAACAAAAAGATTTATTCTCTACTTCCCATCAGCAAGCAATGTCCAGCCACTTCCTGGGAAGCAGGGCCTCAGTATGCTCAGTTGCTTTGGAAGGTAATTTCCTTAATAATGAATGCCCCTCTCCTCCTCCTCCTCCTCCTTTCTCATATGGCATGGAATGTTCTTTGGTCAGTTTGGGTCAGCTGTCCTGGCTATGTCCCCTCCCAACTGCTTGCTCACCTCCATCCTGCTGGCCTTTGAGGAGCAGGGTTGGAGAGACAACCTTGGTGCTGTGCAAGCACTGCTCAGCAGTAGCCAAAACACTGGTGTGTTATCAACCTGTTCTAGCTACCAATACAAAGCACAGCACTATGAGGGCTGCTATGGGGAAAGTTAAATCCATACTAGCCAGCCCCAATACAGGCATTTTCAACAATTGATTGAAAATGTTCGGTGGAGTTTAAAATTAATATGTTATGACTATGGTTTTGTGAATTTTCTTGACTTCAATATATTAGTAAATTGTCATTGCTGCAAATGAGATTATAATGTTTAACACTTGATTTTTATTATGAATTTGTGAGGAAATGTAGTGTGATTGCATGGAAAAGCAAATTCTTATACAGAGAAAAATCTAACTGGTTTAATATTTTAAATCTTATTTTTCTTATTTGAACAGTATTGCTGAGATCATTGAACATTATAGGAAAGAACAGATTGTTGAAGGATATTACCTTAAAGATCCTATTCCAATGCAGGTAAAACTTAATTTCTGAGTGCTTGTTATTGAAGATATTGACTTAATCCTCAAATAATTATAATATAGGAACTGAATTACAGCAGAGGTATCCATGATAGTTAAACAGCGTCATCCCCTCCTGGATTTTTGTTTTGAGCTTGTGTGTTTCTTTCATTTTATACTCATATGCATTCACTTATCTAAGGTTGACTTGTTGTAAACAGGACATATGGTAAGCTTTGTCTGTGCTCTGGGGTGTAAATGCTCTGTCTTGTGCCCCCAGCTCTGGTCCCTGATGGAACCAATGTTGTGCCTTAATACCATGTTGGGGTGGGGGCGCAACTAGGCTGCCCTCTATTCTTCTGTGTCTGGCATCTTTCTTCCTCAAGAGAAAACTTATATGCACAGAAAAGCTTCAGAGATGATCAGGGGGCTGCAATTACAGTGCATGTTCTGGAATATTGTTGCCCTGTAGCATAAATTCATCCTAAGAGACCACCGATAATAAACAAATCACATTGTCTAGTTTTTCATAAAGTTTTAGCTAGTTGTAAAGTATATTTGTATACTTTGTTCCCTCTCTATTCTCAAACTTTTCTGTTTTGATGGTTAGAAATTAAATTTTAATTTTCAACCTAAATAGTTAACTCTCTGTTAGGTCTATTTTATTAATACAATTCTTGTATTCTTTAGTCAGTTCACTAAGCTGAGCATACCAAGTCTGTTTTTTGTCTCTTCATAATGTTCTTGTACTTGCCCTACTACCACCAATTTCAGTGTGAGGTCATGTTTCTTGAATCTAATGGACCAGAACAGCTCAGAATACCATGACATTAGTAATTCCTTTTTTCTGTGAGAGTACTTACCAGATATTTCCTAGAATGTTATCTGTGTTGTTATTGTAGCCACATTACATTATATTGTTTTATATTGGTAAGTATCAACAAGTACAAATTTTATGTTGCATTATTAGACTTATGCCTTATTATTCTGATTGTTCCTTTATTGCTGATTGGCTTGTCATCAGTGCTTCCTAGTTGTCTGCTACTATTAACTCATGCTCTGTAATGTGGTTGAGACAAATGTGAGGAAATTTGAATTCTGAGACTGATCCTTGAAAAGCTTCACTTAATAACTGTTCTTGTTCTCCATAATTCTTTTTGGATCATGGCAATCATCTTCACTTTGGTACTTTGTATATCTACTTATGGTTCCTGTATCAATAAGTTTCTCTGTGTTGACTAATTTTCCATGTGAGACTGCATCAAATTCTTTTAAGTTATTCAGTTATATTTGTGATTTTCCTTTGTTTTTTTAAAAAAAAGTTATTGGTGGTGTAATTACATCTGGTTGTGTGTTCTCCCACATACTGTCATGCTCTGTTTTTGAAGAAAAACAAATCAGAAGTCTTGAATACTGTTTGGTTCAATCTGATAGACTTCCTGTTTCTAATTTGAAATTTACTTTAAAGCATTTTTCACTAGATCTGTTGTTTTGTAGTTGTTTCTTTCATAGCTGTGTTATGGAGATTATCTTGAGTTAGTAAAAATGTGGGTATTGCTTCCATTGTGAGTCCTGTAATTCCTATTACTGAAATGTTTTTCATCTTGCCTTTGTCATGTTCAAACCCATAATTCTTATAGATATATGGGGGGGAAGGGAGAAAAGTAGAGTATTTAGTATGGAGCCAGTGCATATATCACTTCATCTTAATATTGTTCTCACTGCTTGACAGTCTTGCTTTTCATGTTTTCTTATGGCTAAAGAACTTTTGCTGATCAGCCAACTCTGTAAGCTCAAACTTGGCTTGACTTTTGCCATTCTAGCTTGGTATTTACATTTCCAGATCTTATTTTTTTATGTGAACTTATCCTTTTTCTGTTTCTATTTTCTCCTATTGTTTTTTATTAGGATGATACTCATTTGGGACATGAGTGCTAATAAGATTAGTGAGGGACTGTGCAACTTTATGTGTTAGTCATTCAATTTTAATTGTGATCTGCACCATTCTTGTTATGGTGTTAAAAAAATAAATACAGATGTTACTTTGTGAAAGTTGGTCTATATTTAAACCTTATTTTTCTTCTGCCTAATAATTCCACAAGAAATAGTTATATTAGTTTTTTTTAAGACACATTAGAGAATAATAAAGAATTGGTAGCATTCAATAATTTTTCAATTGCAGCTTCAGTGTGCAATTGTTTCATGGTGATTTCTGAGCTTTAAAAAATGTTGATTTCTTCCTTGTTTACTAGCATCAAGAACAAATGCTTAATGATACAGTGGATGGAAAAGAAATCTACAGTACAATTCGTCGCAAAACAAAGGATGCTTTTTATAAAAATATTGTCAAAAAAGGATATCTTCTGAAAAAAAGTGAGTTCTGTTTGCTTCTATGAAATGTTGGGTTTTTTTTTAAATGCAGATATGGATGCATATTTTGTGTAGTACTGGTACTAGTGGGGGCAAAATTGAAGTCAGCAAAACGTGGTAGAAAGCCTGTAAAGGGTATGAAAGGTTCTTTTTCCTTAAGAAGTACATAAATAGAAAGACATAATACATAAAATTACACGCAATATAAAGATGTTGATTGGCAGTTGTTGCCAAAAAAGGCATTTAGTTTTTGTGCTGTTTTCTGATTTTTATCAAAGGTAACATTCAGACTAATTAAATGAAGTATGTTTTCATAAAATGTATTCATATTTAATACACAACTTGTTTAAATTTAAGCTGATCACATAGGTTGTAGAGAGTTAGATATAATGTAAATCAGTACATTCATTGGGGACCAAAGCTGGTTTAATTTTGTTATTCCAAGTTAGGTAATATGTTTAATTTAAAATGTATATCCTGGTATACAAGGTACATTGAGACTATTTTAAGGTTCTAATGCTAACACAGTCAACATAGCATAGAATATTTGGATTAAAAGCTGCCTGACTCATCTCAATATATCCCTGAAGAATTACCATTGAGCAAGATTTTGAAGTTCCAAGGAAGCTACTCCCTTTCCAAGTATCGTGATTTTAGTTCTTGTTTCCACTAAAGTTGATTTAAACAAAAATACAAAACAAAAAACCCCCCAAAGAATAATAATGTTTCTGCATATGACAAAGTACCAGATAGTGATCTGGATAGCAAGCAAAAGTGGGAAAGAAGGTAAGCATTTAAATATAGCCAAATTTAAAAGACACATTCAAAAGAAATAAAAACTAGATCCTCTGAATAATGCAAGGAAAGCATCTCTTCTCTTGAGAGTGCTAATTCTGAGAGAAGGTGTAGAGGGATGTGGTAGTGTGAGGAATCAGCTGAGAATGAACTTGAAGTTAAAATCTTTACCTGAAAGGGATAATGAGTTACTTTAAATGTGCAAGCAGGAGTACTGAGTAGGTGTGGAGAGATGCATATAGCTGCATACAGAACAGAAATTTAATAAAATCATTTTTCCATCTAGTAGAGTATAATAACTTGATGTTAGTTTTCCAAAACAGTGAGCACTAGTGCTTGTTTATGAAGAGCTGGGGTGGATCTATGATGATCAAGTTGAAAATTAGGATGAATGTTTTTCTGAAAGGTACTGTGGTTTATGTATTAATTAGTTGTAGAAAGTTCCTTATCAGTTGCAATTCAGAGGACATTAAACAATGAATGATTTATTTTTGGTTTAGTCAGTGGCTAAATCCACATTTTACTGATACATCTAATATGTCTTCCAACAAACGTTGACATTTAAATCTCTGGTTATTAATTTTTTTTTAATGTTTTTTTTCTGAAATGTAGAACTGGTCAAATTTTGGATATAGGTGTGTCTGGAGCATGATTCTGATCCAAGTTTGTATATATTGTATTCCCATTTCTATTCTTCAGTCATTCTGATTTAAGATGTTGTGATGCAATCTGTTATGCTGATCAGTTGATTAGAGTTTAGAAATAACTTTCTCATGTCAAGAGAAATCTATTTCTTAATTAAGATAGCCATAATAAATTGTATCACTTACAGCATCACACATTATTTGCAAACTGTATAGACAGTTTTCCCACTGATATGAATAGAGCTCATATGCACTTGCTTAATCCTGTTGAGATTAATGAAAATGTTTAGAGAAACATCTAAAATTGTACTTGAATCTGTGAAGAGGGTCTAGTTTTAGCTACATGCTGAAAAAAAATTGAGTATGTATACTGATGTTATTGCTTAAGCATGATTAACTGTATATTGTTCTTCTGTTTGTATTTTTGACAAAAACCTTACTGACCTCTTTTTTTCTTCATTTACAAAATTTACTTTTTCTTTAAAACAATATTGTAACTTCTTTCTTGATTTCCTTACAGGTAAAGGAAAGAGATGGAAAAACTTGTACTTTATATTGGAGGGAAATGATGCCCAGCTTATTTATTTTGAAAGTGAAAAACGAGCCACAAAACCTAAAGGATTAATAGACCTTAGTGTGTGTTCAATCTATGGAGTACATGACAGTTTATTTGGCAGGTAGGGCACTGGCTTTTAATTCTTGTACATGCAGCAGGGCAGTTTACTAGTTTGAGGCATATACAAGATACAGACAATATGTCACTGATTAACAAGTTGGCCTGGCACAATAAACTTGCTTTTTGACACCTGAGCCCTGGTAACTGTCCACATCTGGGTTTTTTTAGCTTTTGCTGATTGTGAAATGAAAGTATTGTGACTCTTGGTTCATACTGCATTTTACTCTATAGTTGGTGTAGATTGCAAGAACATATATAGATAGATTTAACTGATTAACGATAACTTGTTAAGCTATGGCAACTTGATTGCTAACAACTGTTCATAAACAACTTCTAGTAAGAACTTTTAGAACTTAGCCTTAAGATTTTCTCATGTAATATGATGTGATAATAATTTGGCTTTTTGTGTTGTCATTTTTCAATACGTGTATTCATTGTTCCACATTTCATATTATAGGCATTAAAAATATTATGAAGCAACCGTATTGAGGATTTTAATTCTATTAAACCAAGAATTTATAAGATCAAGATTTTTGTCCATTCCAAAAGATGTGCATTCTTTTGTTGATAGGTATTAGAAAGCTAAATTATTTAAATAACTTATCCGTGCTTTTCTATTTAAGAATAAGATTAGACCAACATTAGAGCAGTAAGTTCATATAAGCAAACATTTTACAAATTATTTTTTCAACATAATTAGATTCAGAGATAATTTTCACAGTTTCATTTACTGTACTAATTTTGATTATTCAAAATGTGTCAACTGCAAGTGATGTGTTTATCAGCAAAGAAGTTGAGAATCAAAATACTTTCTGATATCATTGGTAACTAAGATGAAAGAGGTCACATTATTTTTTTCATTAAGTACAAAAAAATGCACAGTCCTGTATGATATAGAAGCAAAAGATGCATTTACTCCTACAAATGTTATTTTTTCGTAACAGAAAAACTCATTAAAGAAGCTCTAGTTATTCCATGCACCTTATTAATATTTATTAAAAGTATTTAATCAACTTCAAGTCTTTTCACAGAGATACTGTGAAAATGTTTAAATTTCTTAAGCTGCAAAGATCTGGTGTTCTTGCACCATCTGATTTTTATACACTTCTCAATCATTTTGAAATATCTACACAACTATTGCAATGAGGAGCCATAGATATGAGAGTACCATTTAAAAAAAAATACTTAAATGTTCCTCATGTAAGTTGGGAATTATGCAGGAAACTTTGGTGTAGACTAAACAAGGAACATGTTGGTTAATGGTGACTGTTAAGCAGCTTCTAACAAACACTTTAATTTGGGTTAAAATGTAGTTGGATAATAACTAATACTAAAAGTGTGGATAGAAGGAGATGCATGGTTGCATTTGCTTCAGAAAGCTGTTGGTGAAGAACTGTAGTTGAGACAATATTCCTCTTATGTTTTAATTAGGTGGTAGAAACTACCTTTCCCCTTTTCTCAGAAGTACAGTGAGGGCTGTAGCTTTGCATGTCTTTGGTGACAATGATTTAAGTAGGCCTTGACTTGGCTGCTTCTTGCCTTCCCTCCCCAATCCTCCTGTGGGCATGGCCACTAAATTCCATGCCAGTATTTCTCTAAGCAATGGATGGGGGGAAGGGAAGACTGAAACATCATTTGCAAGTGAAGTAAGATCCTTCATGTAACCCTGTGTTTGGGAGAGCTAAATACCCTTGAACATAACGTGGAAGGCTATGAATTGAGTGTGCACTTCAGCTCGTAACAATACAAAATCTTTTTGATGCTTCTTGAAAAATGAGTGTAGATACATAAAAAGGCAAAGATGTTATAATTGCATTTACAGGTTTAGAAGTTTAGATCACACATATTCAGTGATTAGTATGTGATCCAATACACGTTTTACTGGTTGAGAGCTGTGGAACACATTCAAATAAGGAATTCCTTATGTGAATATAGTTTCCTGAACTCCTAAACCAACAAATCCATAATGCATGATTAATTGGTTGGGAACTAATGCTGAACCTGTGCATCATTTAAAATGTTTGTGGGGAATAGTCCTCATTAACAAGTCATTTACATTAACAGGTGTATTTTGCCTCAACTGTAAGTCAGTGTACATGCATATTCAATACAAAATGTTCCAAGTTTTTAAAATATTCTAAAACAAACTAGTTGAACTACAGTGCAATTTTCTGGAAATTACATAATTTATTCAAACCAAAATGTGCTTTTGAAGCATGTAGAAACTTTTCTTATTGAGATATTTCCTATTTCCAAGTGTGATGATGCTACATTTTTGTTTTGTTTGTTTTTAAGGCCAAACTGTTTTCAGATAGTAGTTCAGCACTTCAGTGAAGAGCATTACATCTTTTACTTTGCAGGAGAAACTCCAGAACAAGCACAGGTGGGAGCTTTTTTTGGTAAATATAATTATAAAAGTAAGTTTTCGTTTTGTAGTGTTTAATGATATTATCCTTCTCTAATAGAAAGCAAGCGTACCACAGATGGTGGTTATGTCTACATTAGCAAATATTGCCATGTGATAGTAGCAGATCTGTAAGGAAAATAGTTGATGCTGAGAATCCATCACCTACATTAATTACCTGTGCTTCAGGGATTTTACTTTGGACAAATTATAGTCTGGTCCCATGGACTGAACTTCCATTAGCTTCCATTAGATGTTTCTGGAGAATATCTTTTGGAGTTGTTCAGTCCAAAAAAAATTATTACTGTTTTATGTATTTGTGAGCAGACAGAATGGGGGTGTAGGTTATACTTTTCAGTGTTTTTCTGTTAATGCTGCTTTGGCTTTTGTTTAAAGCATATGGAGTAAAATATGACTGCAATGTAAAAATAGAAGAGAGAATGATCAGAACGGTTTGACTTGTTGACTTATTTTCTCAGAAGCAACCAAGTCCTGCTTCATTTTATATACCATTTTTTATTTAATTCGATATTACTAACCTGGAAAATTGATAAAGGTTACGCTGTATATCCATCAGTAATGCTTGATATTTCTAAAAGAGAAACTTTCAGATTTGTAAATGTTTATTTATTTTTACTGAAAAAGATATGAATTTTTCTTTACTATTTGAATCTTCATACTTTGAAGTGCATACAAGTTGGTTCTTTTTAAGCTAAAGAAGGAACTTGGGATACTTCAATGTATTATTTTTTACTTTTTTTTAGACATGTCTGTTCTATTGCAAGAAGCTGAATCTGACTTTTTGTTACACTGTTTTGTGTGTTTCTTTCTTAGGACTGGATGAAGTCTCTGCAGATGTTTTGCAGTTTAAGAAAAAACAGTTCAGGGACATCAAATAAACGTCTACGTCAGGTGAAGCTATATAGATATAGGGGGATGGGGGGATGGCAGAGGTTGTCTCCTTGTTGCAAAATGATGATACATCTCAGAATTTTCCTTTCAATAATAGTAAATTCTACATGTACTTTTTTTTTTTTGGAATTATGCAGTACCTTTGTTAAACCAACTGGAATGACTTCTACTTTATAATAATATCTATATACACAATAGGCAATTGTGGCAGATGCTTTGACCAGATTTGAGTAAAAGTGTCAAGCATTCAGCATTTGTATTGTCTTAACTTACAATTCACCAGATTTGACAGACTTATGTCACATGTAACCAAAATAGTAGTATAACTAATATTATTCATTTTTCAGTGACAAATACATGCTGAACTGTGGTTATGGTGTAATTTCTTTTGGTCTCTTGAGATTACTGTTGTGGCCAGTATTTCTTTCAGAGGTAAAGGACAGATAGTCATAAAGGGCTACATCAGTGATGATTGGAGAATAACAGGAATCAATAATCCCTGATATCTTTGAATGCTACAAATGTTGGAAGTAGCTGTTTTATCAATCTATGGAAAAAGGAAAAAAAAATTATTTTTTTTTTAGGAAAAGCAGAATTGTTCTGTAGTCAACAGTAAAGATGATTGAATACTTATGAAGAACCAAACTAAATTAGGTAAATTGATATATGAACTGGCAGAAGAAATTGGGAGCCACAAAAGCAAAGCACCTACAGAGTGATCATCTGAACTAATTCTGTACTTGCAAAAGCAAAGAAAATGTTAGGCTGCATGAAGGAATAGAATAGAATAGAAAATAGATGCTATTTAATATTTATGGTATTCTGATTTAGGATACAGTTAGTTTTGATCATCTTATATCAGAATGCATAAAGGAAATGAGAAAATTATTTTCATTATAGGCTGGAATGAGTAAAAGAATTTCCAAGTAAATAAGTGTGGGAAGTGTTAGATTGTTTAGAGAGATGAAAAGTATAAAAAGCATAAATGATCAAGGTAGATAAAGTGTATAAAGATCAAAAGTCATACTTCCAAGACTGTTTTAAGGAAACTATATCAGTTTCACGGTTTATTGAACTGTCCTTTGAAACGTCTAGTACTGAATATTTGGATTTAAATGGAATTTTGACCTGATCAAGTATCATATTTCCTGTATTTGTCTACATTGACCTCAGTTGATATCTGTAGATATTTGATTAAGCTATGAATTGCATGCAATTCAGTAGTAGACTGTTTAAAATGTATTTAATGTAAATGATTTCATAGTTCACTTCTCATTTTCTGGAAATTGAGTTTCCAAGTGCTATTATTTTGAGAATCTATAGTACAGACTAATATCTTCCTTTTAACAGAGAGAAAACAGTGTAGTGTGTTAAACAAGGGAATTTTATGTTATCTACTGTTGTTTAGAATAAAATAGAATAGTTCATTTGGAAGGGACTTAAAACAATCATCTAGTCCCAACTGCCTGACCATTTCAAGGGCTGACCAAAAGTTAAAGCATAGTATTAAGGGCATTGTCCAAAGGCCTCAAACACTGACAGGCTTGGGGCATTGGCCACCTCTCCAGGAAGCCTGTTCCAGTGTTTGACCACCCTCTTGGTAAAGAAATGCTTCCTAATGTCAAGTCTAAACCTCCCCAGTGCAGCTTTGAACCATTCCCATGTGTCCTATCACTGGATACCAGGGAGAAGAGATCAGCACCTCCCTCTCCACTTCCCCTCAGGAAGCTGTAGAGAGCAATGAGGTCACCCCTCAGCCTTCTTTCCTCCAAATTAGGCAAGTCCAAATTCCTTACCTGCTCCTTGTAGTTCATGCCTTCCAGCCTTTTTACTAGCTTTGTTGCCAGCCTCTGGACGCATTCAAGTACCTTAACATTCTTTTTTAATTGTGGGTCCCTGAACTGCACACAGTACTCAAGGTAAGGTCGCAGCAATGCTAAATACAGTGGAATAATCACCTCTTTTGACCAGCTGGTTATGCTGTGTTTGATACACCCTGGGATGTGGCTTGCCCTCTTGGCTCCAGGGCACACTGCTGACTCATATTGAGCCTAATCTGTTAGGAAAGCACCAAATATGGCATTGTGTTTGGAATTGTCCATGACTCTTACTCAAGATACAAGTCTTTGACTTCAGTAGAATTTTCTATGTGTAGAAAAATTAGTACTTGCAAGTCTTAATGTCTTGTAGTGATGGTTTTAAAGTAAAAAATCAGATCAGTTAAAACTATGGTGCGTAAGGTTTATTTTCAAGTTACTTGAGTTGCTTTTAATTTGTCACTGATGTCTCTCAAAATCTTGTTCCATTATTCCTATTCCCTGCTCTTTCTATTAGGAAATTATATTTTGTATTTAATATATATACCTTAACATTAAACCTTCACATGGGGGGTATTCCATTCTTTCTTTTTTTAAAAAAAGAAATAAATTTTGTGTATTTTCTTTAGGTCAGCAGTCTTATTTTGCATGTAGAAGAAGCTCATACGCTCCCCGTAAAACATTTTACTAATCCGTATTGTAACATCTACCTGAACAGTGTTCAGGTAGCAAAAACACATATCAGGGAAGGGCAGAACCCTGTATGGTCAGAAGAATTTGTCTTTGAGTAAGTCTTAATCTTATTGAATTACTGAATTTCATTTGAAAGTTGCATTGCATTTGAGATTTTCTACACTGTACTGTTTTGCATATGCTTTGTAAAAAATACTGTATGCATGGTTATATAGCAGCCACCTTTCAGCCACAAATGCATGGGTAGAATTTTATGTATGCATCTAAGTATCTTTGTTAATATAATTGACTTTGGCTGATCATGAGAAATCAGGATTGAAATAACTTTAGAATAAGTTTAAATGTTGGCCAAGTATAGTATTAATTGAGGCTTTCTGTCTTTTCCCCTAGTGATCTTTCATCTGATATTAATAGATTTGAGATAAGTCTTAGTAACAAAACAAAGAAAAGTAAAGATCCAGATATACGTAAGTATTTTTCTGTAAAAGATGCATATATATTGTGACAATGAATACAGTTTTCATTGCTCTTGTCAAAAATTGTCACAAGAGTATTAAGTATATTCTGTGATTACCATATAACTATATTGGTATGTTTTGGACGTCTGTTACTGACTCTACATAAATGTTTTTACAATAAGAACCTGCATGTTTTTTAGTAGTAAAATGCACAGTAATCTAATCCTATGTATCTGATGGCTTTTCTAGCTCTATTCCAGTATACCCATTATGTTATACTGTGACCATGTTTCTTTCTTTTTTTCCTCTCAGAGATTTGTAATGAAACCTTGACCAAAGTAGAAGAATTACTTCTAAGACTGAATGTTCTTGCAGAACCTAATTCAATTTCAAAACTCTTGCCCTTTCCTCTGACTAGAAAAGTTTCTGCATAGCAGAAGGAAAAAAGATGTATTTCATTTGACCTTGTTCTTGCACAGTTTTTCTATTAATTTGAGCTAGAAAATTCTTTATCTGGGCTAAAGCTTTGGTTAGTAAAAGAACCTTTGAAAGGATAATTTATGAATGGAATACTTCGGTAAGTTCTTTCAAAGTGTTTTTGTAGTTTCCTTCTCTCTGTCCAGATTAAGGAGATTGTGCTACCTTTAGATATACAACTGGTGGAAGGTTATAGATTGTTCCCTTATCTAGGTCAAAAGGATTGGCAATGTTTCTTGATTATGGTTAGGTAGACTCTTAGGGCATAACCTAATAGTTCTTTCATTTTGGGGTAATGATTAGACCATATCAACTTGAATTAACAAACATTTCTGCCTACATCCCCATCCCTATTAAATATTTGAAGAATATGGGGGGAAAACTGAGCTAAAGGAGACCTTATCCAACTTGCCTGTGTGCTGTGTTGCCTAAACCCTTAACCTCTCCAAAAGCAACAAAATGAGTTGGTTACCTTTCTGAGCATTTCTCCTTTGTAGCCACAGTTCTTAAATGTGGATTGCTCTGAAGTGGGAGTAATATGAGGCTCATCTTCCCAGCTAACCCATTAAGTCAACTTCCCTGCTTGTTTTTCCTGTCATATAAAGCAGATTGAGGGCCCAAAAATCTGATATTGGTTTCACTGCTTTTTCTTCCATCATAATACACAAAACTAAATACCAAAATGATACAAGTGTGAAGGCTATTTTTTTTCAGTATTTGTGGTGGGTTGACCTTGACTGGCTGCCAGGTACTCACCAAGACCTTCTCTCACTCTCCCCCTCCTCAGTGGGACAGGGGGAGAAAATAAGATTAAAAACTTATGGGTCAGGATAGAGGCAGTTTGATAAAGACACACAAAGGCTGCATGTGGAAGCAAAGCAAAACAAAAAAATGTATTCTCTACTTCCCATCAGCAAGCAATGTCCAGCCACTTCCTGGAAAGTAGGGCCTCGGTATGCATAGAGGTTGCTTTGGAAGACAAATGCATTGATAATGAATGCCCCTCTCCTTCCCCCCTCATCATACTGCTGAGCATGATGTCATATGGTATGGAATATCTCTGATCAGTCAGCTGTCCTGCCTATGTCCTCTCCCAATCTCTTGCTCACTCCCAGCCTGCTGGCCTTTAGGCAGGGAAGTTGGGGAGATAGCCTTGGTGCTGTGCAAGTACTGCTCAGCAGTAGCCAAAACACTGGTGTGTTATCAACCTATTCTAGCTACAAATACAAAGCGCAGCACTCTGGGGGCTGCTATAAGAAAAATTAATTTAATCCCAGCCAGACCCAATACAAATATTTAAAAATATTTATTTAGTTTTCAAATCTTTCACTTTGAAATTTGCCTATTATGACTATTCATTCCATGATGCACAATTGTTTAAGGCTTTTAAGTTTTGTATGCTTTTGTGAATTGATTCAGAGTGGTCACTCATATTCATGCAACACATCCCATCAAAGTCTTCACACCCATGTCCCTGTGCTAACAATAAAAAATGAATAGCAGCTCAGTTCTGTAGCGACGCATGAACAGAATCGACATCTGCTAATAAGCTAAAAAAAGCAGTATTTGTAGTATCATTTTCCAAGCAAGCTAGCAGCCTAATTTACTAAGCAAGTTAAGAGCGTGTACTATTCTTACAGAAGAGATTAGAGAAGCAAAAATGTGTTGCGCTGCATTCCAGAACTCAACCTGAGAGTTACAGTCTGTTGTGAGTTCTGCGTTACAAACATTTGACACGTGGTGGGGTTGCGATTGCGAAAGGGATGCAATGCCCGCTTGCAATCTTCATTGGCATTAGCACAGCTAGTTGTTTTAAAAGCAACCCTCGAGCTTCCTCATGCTTGACTTGTTGCAAAATATTCTGAAGCTGATCAATAAAGGTAGTATATGACTCTCTAGGACCCTGCAAGACTGTGGCAAACGACTCACTAGAGGCTCACCCAGACTCCCATATCCAGACTGCCTTAATAGCCATCTCCTTCATTTGCAAATAGACATCCCTGGAATACCCTGCCTGAATCACAGAATCGGCACAATTATTTTCTCCAGCCAACTGCTCATAATTAACAGCAATTCCCCGATTAAGGTTTTCAATCAAGGCCACTACACATAGCTCACAAAAATCAAATAACCACATCATATACTGTATCAGTTAGTACCATACAAAGCAATAACTTCCAATCATGCAGTGTGAGCGTATAAGGCTCTGCCATCACTTCAAGAAGGGACATAGCAAATGTACTATGAATCCTCCGTTCCTGCACTGCTTTTCTTAACTCTTTAACAGCCTCATATTGCACAGGCTGCCACTCTGGAGGTCAATTTGGCCGATACAATACTGGACATGCCATAGTGACTCCCAAATCCCCTCGTTTAAGCGCTTCCCACTTGCATCCCCGCTACTGATCCCCCAGACCTCCTTTCACCCTCGCCGAAAACACAGTCAAGTCATAGGGGGAGGAAAAAGGTCTGGTTCCTTTTCCAGATCTATAGGACCTGGATCAAAAGGTTTATCAGTGTCAATGGAATCATTGTCAAAGTTGTCCTGTTCCTGCACTTGGTCTTGTGCTGTGAGGGTCGTTGCAATCAGTGACAGGAGCTTTGGGGGCAGAGGAGGTATGGATGGAGTCACCATTGCTGACGGCGTCTTGAGAAGAGTCGCGCTGTCGGTGGAATTGACAGCCTCTCCTGGTTTAGCACCGTTAGTAGAATTGGTTGACACTTGGCGAAGAGTAGTCAAAATTTGCCACCAAGGTGCTAAATGCATTCCCACTAGGTTGTCCCCTTCTGTGGCAGCATCATACATCTGCCAACCGCTTGCCAGGCAGGAATTTGCAAAGTGCCATCAGGTGGAAAGTCCGGCACTTTGTCATGGATCCATTCTAACAGAGTCACTAGCTGTGGACCCGTCACAGCTCATTGCTGAGCTGCAAGCAGCTGTCACAATATGTCCAGGCTGCGCTGTTGATTGCGGGATAACTTCCCTCCCATCGTTCTCGACTGCTCACCATCACTGTGATGGGTGCACAAAATTTTAGTGTATCCTGGTTCAGTCGGGCTACACCACTGGTTTGGGCTCCGTGAGCCTCCTACTCAAACCCCACTGTGGGGCACCATTTGTGGCGTATGAAGGCACGGACTCCAGTTGTGATGCAACCAGAGACATTTTATTGCACAGAGAAGCTCATATTTATATCTCTGAGCCCGGATACAAATTCCAGCTGTATGTACCACCAGGCTCAGGGCAGAAACCATTCATGCAGTTACATAGCTATATATCACTACAAGCATGCAAACACCTTTTTGCTACTAGATAACCATGTTTATCTTTCTTACTTTCCTTCAAAATACCCAGCTGTTCTCTCATCTCCTGCCAGGTCAGATATTCTCTGTCCTCCTCTCATATATCTCTCTTCAGACATTCCCTATCCTCCTCTCTCTTATCTCCCATCAGTAATGGTCAGACATTCTCTATCCTCCTCTCCCACATGTTATCAATGCTGTTTTCGCACCAATTCCAAAACACAGCACTGTACTAGCTACTAAGAAGAAAATTAACTCTATCCCAGCCAAAACCAGGGCATATCTAATCTAATTCTACCCTCTTTCAGTTTAAAACTATTACCCTTTTTCCTATCACTACATGCCCTTGTAAAAAATCCCTCCCATCTTTCCTGTAGGTCCCCTTTAGGTACTGGAAGACTGCTATAAGATCTCCCCAGAGCCTTCTCCAGGCTCAACAACCCCAGCTCTCTCAGCCTGTCTCATAGGGGAGGTGCTTCTTCCCCTGATCATCTTTGTGGTCCTCCTCTGGACCTGCTTGAGCATGTATTTCTTATGCTGCTGAACACAGTACTCCAGGTAGGGTCTCACCACAGTGGAATAGAGGGGGAGCATTTCCTTTCTCTGCCTGCTGGCCACACTTCTTTTGATGCAGCCCAGGATATGATTGGCTTTGTGGGCTGCACATTGCCTCTGTTTCTCCTTTCAGGCAATTTGCGTTTGCAGTACTGCCACAACTCGTTTTTGAAGTTGGTATTTGAGAATATGCAGCTGGAGGAAAAAAATGTCACTGTGCTACACATTTATCACTTCTGTGGCACTGGGAAATAAGCCTACTATGGCAGGTTATAGACTTGGCTCCATCCCTCCCATACTCTCCAGGAAATATGGGCTGAGCACATTAAGTGCAAAGTATGTAGTAAACACTCACATAGACATGAGTGGACTTTGGACAAGGGGGAGAAACTATGGAGCTTATCAGGCACTTGTTAATGGTTGTAACAACATATTGTCTACCAGCACTAGGTACCAAAAATAAGATGTTGACGGCCTCTTTGAAGAACAAAGTGTAAGAGGTTCTAGTCAATAGCTCTTCACTTCCTTGTAAATGGTTTGTGCAAACATTTCAGTGAGCTGTGGGTGGGAAAGCCAGGATTTAGAATGTCTGTGTATTTCCAGGTTATAATTATTAATCATCAAAATATAAACTTGTTCCTATATATTAATCCCTAAGCTTTATTTGCAAATAAACCATTATGAAAGCTCAGTCTTTTTTCTTTTTTTTGTGTGCTAATGTTCATCATGTAAAATACTCTTAAATCAAGGTTGTTGTATATAGTTCTTAACTGTGCTTGCAGAGAAGGGATCATCTATTGATTTTTTTCTGTATATTTGTTATTCTATCATAATGTGCTAGACTGCAAAGTGTAAACATCCTTAAATTCTCAAATAATGGCAGTCTTTTATTGAACATAGCCTAATATGTTCAATATAAGTTGCTAAGTAGCAGAAAGTGTTCCTTTAAAGTCTTTGAATATAAATTATGATAAAAAGTATTCTGTAGTCCGTATTTTGATATTTCTGTTTTGATCTTTTAAGATTAAAGCAAGATTATAGTATTTATATGATCACTAGGAAGTACTACTATATAACCATGGGAAAAATTAAATCATCAGATTATTCTAAATCCTGTATCCCGCTGTTCCTGTCAATGAGATATATGCCTTATATGTGCAAGCAAAACAAAAAGGATGTTGCTCAGTTGAGGACACAAGAGCTTTACTCAGAAGAAATATTTTGGGAAAGTCAATTGATTATCTGCTCTAAAGGCAGTTCAATCCATGCTTGTGATAAGTAGCAGATAATGATGAATTGGTTTACCCACTACTTAACTGACTTGAATGTGTTACCTTATCAGTTCATCAACTCCAAAGAATATGAATTATGAAGTGTGTATTAGAAATGTGATGTTATTCTGTTCCATTATCTGAATATGCAAATTATGTCCCAATATATTGCTGAATTGGGGCAGTGACAAGTCTACAAGAACTCATTTAGGCTTTGTAGAAAAGTGAAAAACAAGTGTGTGATGGTGGTTTTGATTATGTTTTGGTTTTGAGGGTTGTTTTGTTTTGTTTAAATGTGAGGGACTTGATTAAAAGTAGATTTCATCAAGAGTGGCAGAAAAAGAGTGTTTGCTTGGAAGTTCCAGACAGTCTGACAGGCTAAATGTGAAACTGAAACTGTATCTCCTCTTGGAACTTTGTGGGTATATCATAGGTAGAACATTGTCTCTGCAAGCATCTGGGCCCTTTCTGTGTGAAGTAACTCAGTTCAGGAGGGCATGTGCTTATTTTGGAATGGTCAGTGGTCTGACTTCTGCAGCTTATTAGTCAGCTGTCAGACCAGACTTTCAATTATGATTGAATAGGCTGGTGCAGGTCATTGCTTAGTAGTTTTAAGGTACCAACACCATAAAAAAATGAATTAATGATTTTTTCATTCTTGGTTGACTTTTGTCATTATTTGTGCAGTAAGCTGTCTGGGAATGCTTTTTTATATGGTTTGCATAAATTGTTACAGCCTTAACCTGGGAGTTCCTAAGTATTAAAGAAATACATCTGGCAACGTTTGGGAAAGATGTAGTAATGATAATAATAAAAACTAAAAATAGTAACAAAGTAGTTTAAGAGCAGACCTGATGGAGGTATGAGCCCAAGGCTTCAAAAGAGGACAATGAATTCTAATCACTTTACCTGTTTTAATTTTTTAACTGCTGCCTAGGTTTGCTAGGTAGCTGGGGGGGGGGCTTTTTGGGTGTTAAAACTAAAACTTTGTTAATATCTGTGTGTATACATTATTTACAGCATGCTTTATATTTCAGCTTCAGTTTTTAGGAGTCCGTTAAACCCTCTAAGAGATAATCTGTCAATATATTTGATGGCACAGATTTTGGTCATTTTTATTAATACTCCTTTGCTGAAACAAGATGACATGTGCTGAAAACAAACTTTTTTTACTCAATACTAGCACTGTTTTGCTGGAGATAACCTACTTAACAATGCTTTTTTCCTAAAGTGTTTATGCGTTGCCAATTAAGCCGATTACAGAAAGGACATGCAACAGATGAGTGGTTTCAACTCAGTTCCCATATACCACTGAAGGGTATTGAGCCAGGATCTTTGCGTGTTCGAGCACGATATTCTATGGAGAAGATCATGCCAGAAGAGGAGTACAGTGAGTTTAAAGAGGTATTAAGTTTGTTTCCTTGGTTTTTCTGTCAAAATTCACTTTCTCTGTTGCTTTAGAGATATTTCAATAACACTAATAGACATTGCTAAGTACTATTTGTAGTGACTGTTATGTTAGGACAAGTTTCTGAACATTATTCTGGTTTTCTTTCAGCTCATTCTCCAGAAAGAGATGCATGTAGTCTGTGCCTTATCACATGTTTGTGGACAGGATAGAACACTCTTGGCTGGCAATTTATTGAAGATTTTTCTTCATGAAAAGCTTGAGTCATTATTGTTACGAACACTAAATGACAGGGAAATAAGCATGGAAGGTACTGTACTAATTGCACTAACATTTACTGAAACTCTGGGGAGGGAAGGGCTCCCATGTCTTCATTTCTGTCTCCTCCCTTAATTACATAATATATCAAAGTGTGAACACAGCATATTTTTTCCTCTGCTCTTTGTTGTCTCCTTATCCCAATTTTCCACTTTATTTTTTTCAGATGAAGCTACCACTTTGTTTCGTGCCACCACTTTAGCAAGTACACTTATGGAGCAATATATGAAAGCCACAGCAACACGTTTTGTTCACCATGCACTGAAAGGCAGTATATTAAAGATAATGGAGAGCAAGCAGTCCTGTGAGGTGATACCTTGAACTATGTATTTTTGAAATTTTGATTTGTTGAAATGATGATCTACTGGTTGTTTGCTTTGGAAGCATTTATTAATCCTTCAGAAATAATTTCAGTACTGGAACTGAACTGATTATGAGTTTTTTCTAAATGCTAATTTGAACAATGTTCATAGCATCACTTTTAAATAAGTTTTTTAATGCAAATTTCTTTAAATTATGTATTTATTCTTTAACAGTTGCAGGTTCTTTTGTAGCAGTTACTGAATGGCCTACCCTAAATAACTTGTGTTAAGCTTCACATATACTAGAAGTTTGTCTGAACTTTGTTTCATTTTAAAGTCCCTTACATTAACTGCTTGTGTTAGATCCTATCTTTATTTCTAAAATGACCCTTCTAACTTCTGTTTCACTTGAACTTGAATATGAAAAGGGGGTGGGGTCAGTGTCCTCAGAAGACTGGATTAAAAGATATAAAAATATATGTAGTTAAAAAAAGATGGGTAGTTATGGGTAGTGTTAAATGTCTGTGCTGTTAAAAGCATAGAGCACTAGAATTTTAAAAAATTGCTTTTTCACATTAGTTTCCTGGCTAACCCTTGAAGCAGATTTATTTGTAAATTCTGTGCAAGTCTGAGATTTGTACAGCAGTAGAATTTTTAATTTATTTTGAAATAGTATTCTGTGTGTAATATCAAATTATATATGTAGTTCTATTCAAGAGAAGAAACTTAGTCTTTTTCCCTTTTGGTTTTAGTTAAATCCCTCAAAATTAGAAAAAAATGAAGATGTAAACACTAATTTGGCACATCTGCTCAGTATACTTTCAGAATTGGTGGAGAAAATATTCATGGCTGCAGAGATACTGCCTCCGTAAGTTTGCACTCTTCTATTCAAATTTGTACGTGAAAATTCCCATTTCTGATTTACATTTCACTGTAAAGTGGCGTTCTTATTGGTTTGTCTTATACTAATGAGTCCTAAGATTAATTTCTTTAGGGCTGTTATATGTTCAGAGGAAAAACAAAATAACACTTGGATGAATTGTGCTTTTTTGCACATGTAGTGGGTTGACCTTGGCTGGATGTCAGGTGCCCACCAAGCTGCTCTATCATTCCCCCTCCTAGCTGGACAGGAGAGAAAATACAGCAAAAAGCTTGTGGGTCAAGATAAAGACAGGGAGAGATCACTCACCAACTACTATCATGGGCAAAACAGACTCGACTTGGGGAATTAGTTTAATTTATTGCCAGGCAAAATCAGAGAAGGATAATGAGAAATAAAATCAAATCTTAAAACACCTTCCCCTACCCTCCCTTTCTTCCCAGGCTCAACTTCACTCCTGATTTCCTCTACCTCCTCCCCCCACCCCAAGCAGTGCAGGGTGGATGGGGAATGGGGGTTGCGGTCAGTTCATCACATATTCTCTCTGCTGCTCCTTCTTCCTCACTCTCTTCCCCTGCTCCAGGGTGGGGTCCCTCCCACAGGAGACAGTCTTCCACAAACTTCTCCAACGTGGGCCCTTCCCACGGGCTGCAGTTCTTCATGAACTGCTCCAGCATGGGTCCTTTCAATGGGGTGCAATCCTTCAGGAACAGATTGCTCCAGCATTTGTGTCCCCCCCCCCGAGTTCACAAGTCCTGCCAGCAAACCTGCTCCAGCATGGGCTCCTCTCTCCATGGGGTCACAGGTCCCACCAGGAGCCTTCTCCAGCATGTGCTTCCCATGGGGTCACAGCCTCCTTTGGGTGCATCCCCCTGCTCTGGCATGGGATCCTCCATGGGCTACAGGTGAATATCTGCTCCACCATGGACCTCCATGGGCTGCGGGGTGACAGCCTGCCTCACCATGGTCTTTACCACAGGCTGCAGGGGAATCTCTGCAGCACCTCCTCCCCCTCTTTCTTCACTGACCTTGATGTCTGTAGAGTTCTCTCACATATTCTTGCTTCTCTCTTCTGGGTGTTGTTTTGCAGCAGGTGTTTTTTCCCCTTCTTAAAAATGTTATCACAGAGGCGCTACCACTGTTACTGATTGGCTCAGCTTTGGCTAGTGGTGGGTCTGTCTCAGAGCCAGCTGGCATTGGCTCTGTTGGACATAAGGGAAGCTTCTAGTAGCTTCTTACAGAAGCACCCCCCCAAACCTTGCCACTTAAACCCAATAGAGCGCAAAAGCTTTTGGCTAGCACATGTACTTTTCCTTAAGGGAGAAACTACTAGATCCAAGGGGTCAGGGAAAGAAGAAAAAAATTAAAATATCAATATATTATCTTCACAAAGAGGTAGAGGACAGTACTAGTTAGCAGAGAATTGTATATATATAAGTTGGTTACCAATTCTTTCTAGTCCTCCTACTCTGAAAAAGAGATGGATTTATTAACAGCATTAAAAATAAAAATGGGTGGTAGTAGAATGACACCCTGAGGAGTGAGCAAGTGACTGGGTGGGGGTTTAGCTATTGGCCAGGGTCAACTCACCACAATCCTTTCTGTTACTCATTTTGGGGCTTGAGAAGTTCTAGATAATGACAGATTTGATCTGAGTGTGCTAGACTACATTTATAGTTGTTACAGCTGTTTGCTTGTTACTTGGCAAGTTGTTATTTGCTCTTGCTGGTCACAATATTGACTTGTTTGTTCTCAATACTGGTTTATTTGTTCCATCATCTGCTCCATCTCATCTCTTGCTCTACCTCAAACTAGAGCTTGATAATGGCTGCTTTTGGCTTTTGCAGTTTGCTGTGCTGTTTATCACTTTGTTGTGTTTTTCCTGGGAGAGCTATGGTAAAAGCACTGGCCTTGAGCCTAATCTGGTGTTTGTGCCATGCACTGCTGTTGTCCCAGTATTGTGGGAACCAACTGAGACAATGAACAACTACACCTTTTTCCTCTTCTTCTCCGGGAGCCACTTTGTGGAGGAAATGAAGAATGGTGCCGCCTCTTTAGTCTCCTCAGGGGTAGATGTTTCCTGCCTTGTTACAATGGCTCTTCAGTTTCTGGAATATCCTTGTGTAACCAGAATGCTTATATTGGTATGTGCTGTGAATCTAATTCTGGCTTTTCAAAAGGGTAACTGACAGTAAAGGTCAGTAAAGGAGGAAGGATCAGAAGAGGCAGCCTGTTCTGCAGCAGAGCAGTCACAAGAACAGGAAAGGGAAGAGACTGAAATCATAACCAAGTCAAAAACCATCTGGTCCCTATCCCTGAGCAAGCTGTGAGATATGCAGAAAGATTACAGCTGTCTTCCAGGCAAGCAAATTATCACCTGGTTGATCCCATGCTGGGATACTGGGGCCAACAGTCAGGAATTAGAAGGTAGGGATCCACAGCCTCTGAAAGTGGCTCCTGTTGAGCACAAAGGCAAGGTATCCCCTCAAGGAAGGTCTTGCAAACTACTGAGGCAAGTGGACCATGATTGAGAAAGGTATTAAGTATCTGAGGGAATTAGTGGTGGTGAAGGTGACCTACAGCAACCTGGACAATAACCAGGTCTCCAAAGATCCAGATGAAGTCCAGTGCATGTGATCCATGTGGTGGAAGTTTGTATGGAATGCACCGATGTTGTACACCAGCACCCTGGTGATAATGGACTGGACAGACATTGAAGCACCAACTGTAGAAAAACTGGCCTGCCAGCTCTGGTGCTCTGAAGAAAATCTCTTTCCCTCTCTGACCGTACAGGGCAGTGGAGAGACTGTCCCAACAGTTCCAGCAACTTGAAGAGAATATCTCTTTCTCCTTACCCCTAGAGTTTGGTGTCTCAGCTATCAAGAGTGCCATATGAAATCAGCCTTTCTCTGCTCAAGGGAAAGGGAACTGTGGGTGCACGCCATGTGTCACCCTGTGGTTCTAGGTCTGCATCCACAGGGAAGACATGAGGAAGTGAGGTGTTGCACCTACCTCAAAACTAGAAGACCACATACATGAATTGCAAGGAAAAACAGCAGCCAAAAAGGCTCCATCCAGACAAGATTACTGCTCCGGTTGCTGTTGAGCTATTCCCCAGACATAGTAGAAGAGCTGATCCTCCTTCTGATCCTAATGAAGGGACTTCTGGTTTGTAATTACAGGAGTTGGGTAATGAATGCTTCAACCAAGAAGAGAGGGGTCCTTCCTCTGGCCAGGCAGAGGAAAGGGACAACCAGGTTTATTGGACTGTGTGGATTTGATGGCCTGGCACATCAGACCCATGGGAGCATAAGGCTTTGGTGGACATGGGTGCATAGTGTACCCTAATGCCATTAGGGTCCAAGGGGGTGGAACCCATCTGGATTTCTGGAGTGACATGGAGATCCCAACAGTTGTCTGCACTGGAGGCTGTGGTGACCCTTACAGGGGATAAGTGGCAGAAGCATCCTATTGTGACTGGCCTGGAGGCTGCATGTATCCTTGGCATAGACTATTTCAGGAGAGGGTACTTCAAGGACCCAAAAGGGTACTGGTGGGCCTTTGGTGTAGCTGCTGTGGATGCAGAGAAGATTAAACAGTTGTCTACCTTGCCTGACCTCTTGCAGGACCCTTCTGTTGTGGGGTTGCTCTGTGTCGAAGAGCAGCAGGTGCTGACTGCTACCATGATGTTGAACCAGCAGCAATATCACACCAACCAAGACTCCCTGTTTCCCCTCCATGAGCTGATTCATCAACTGGAGAGTCAAGGAGTGATCAGCAAGACTCAGTCACTCTTGAATAGTTCCATATGGCCTGCAAAAGTCTGACAGAGGGTGGACAGTGGACTATCGTGGTCTGAATTAAGTCATGCCATGGTTGAGTGCTGCTGTACTGGACATGGAGGAACTCCAGTATGAGCTGGAGTCGAAATGACCAGTGTGTGGATAAGTCCATGCTAGAGCAGGTATACACCCCTGTGAAGAGACTATGTCCTGTAGATAAGTCCATACCAGTGCAGTTATGCCCCCAAAGGGACTGCAGCCCATGGAGGATCCATGCTGGAGCAGGGGGCAAGGGATGGAGTTCAT